>NC_057771.1:7169013-7469013 GCF_014825855.1 Bombus pyrosoma | reverse complement strand
CGAACCTTCCTCCTTTGCTGCCGGAATCGATCGAATTTCAGCGGATTTCTGCTGGCCGCGCACGTGCAGTGGCCCACCTGCCGCGCGCCCGAGTTTACGTTGCCGTGCAAACTCGGCTTAACCTCTTGGACCCGAGCTAGAGTGCTGCCGAACATTGATACCGTTGCTCCAGATACAACTCTGCTCGCTTTTCCCTTCACCCTCCTTGCCACACGACTCTCTCACCCTCTCGATCTTCCTCTATCCTCCTGTTCTTTCGCCACTCGTCCAATAACCGTTCTATTTTAGCGTCGTGAAAACTATTCGGTTTCATTTCTTGATTAAGTTGACGGACAAGCGAGCACTGCTTTATTTCCTTAATTTCATTTGCTTATTTATTTATCCATTCGTGGGATAAAACCTATGGATAATACAAAGGATGACACGTAGGAGAAAGATTTAGAAATGAAGAAGAAATTGCTGCATCTCGCGATGAGCAGCTCAGTTTCTTTATTCAGTCGATAGAGATACAAAAAAATCAGCAGGTTAATTTTATTAGTTATTTATTTAAAGGACAGATATCCTTCTATACGTTTCCTATACGTTTCTGTCCGCGTTAGAAAATGATTACCTAACAGTTACGGTTCGTGTAGCTGTGCAAGATGGAAAATGAAAGATGAGGAGAGGAACTGAAGGAAGGATTTTAAAATATAAATATGTCGCGATGATAAATCCCGTGAAAATAAAGATAGTTTTCGCGATCGAGCGAATGTACATGACATTTCGGTTATTTTAACCTGGGTTACATAATTATGATTAGCCTGTCGCGCGAATAATGCCTCCTGTCCATTATCCGGTCGGCTAACTAGACGAACAGTTTCATGCTAAACAGCTAATTTGCCGCGTTAATTTATGCGTGACGATTAAACGGTTCGAATACGAGCGGAATATAGTCGGTGTTTGTTCCATCCTGGCCTTTCAACGTTCTCTATCAAGCGTACCTTAACTACACGACTATTCTTTGATGCAACAACTCTGCAACGCATTAACAAGCTTTACACACATTTATTTACATTGCTCCCGATGGTTAGCTTCGATGGAAAATAACGCAAATGCCACGACCCCTTCGTACAATCCAATAAACAGGCTCACAAATGTATTAAAAAAAATAATATTTTCAGATACAGTCGGTCACGAAAATCTACATACACCTACGCTGAATTTCGTGTGATTCAATTTATCAAAACAAATCAGAATCGTATTTTATCAGAAAGTTACTTACAGCTGTATATCGATACCGTTATTATCGATGTATTTCCAAAGCAATTTAATAAACGTTTCTACTAGAATTTTATACTCGATGCACGATAATGTAGACTTCGACGATCGATTGCGCATACGTTTGCAGTAAATACTTCGTAACTTCTATATACGCATTTTCAGATTGCTTTCGAACGATCCTCTCTCGTTAAGATATCAATGAAATTTCAAAATGTTTCGACACGTGCAATTCAGGAATTAAAGTTCCCTACGCTAAATGTCCGAGTACTCTCGCGAATTAGTGTGCGGATGTCATGGACGTAGGTAGGTTTGAAAGAAGTTAACGTTCTTGTGACGAGCTGGTCGGTGGAACTCGAGTTCGTGGTACGTGCCGCAGGGGTAAGGAACAAAACAAACGGGAACACGTGCTCCTAAGCAGAGTGCACTCGTATACAGAGTATTGATCGCGTTCTGCAGGTACTCGTTCGCTTGTTTCGTTAGCGGCACGTCGATGGCTACTGCCGCCGTGACTGCAGCTGCAGCTGCAACTGCGCCTAGTTCCGCTAACCCCGGCAGCCAGTCACCGCGCCTGGCCTCGCGGTCTCCGCAACTATTCTCCTTCCTTTTCGTCTCTCTACTGAATCTCTGAATCCACCCTGTACCACGTTTTTACAGCCTGATCACACGAGGGTTGAAACTATCGACGTACTCGTACGAGTGTGTTCAGTCGATCGTTTGTAGTCGCGAAAAGTTGAAATTTACTTGCATTAGACGTACCGTCATAAGTATAATACAGGAGCGAAAAGACGATTAGGCAGAGAAATACGAGCCTGATTGATTATTTATGATTATACTCGGCATAATTACGTAGATGGGTATTGACCGAAAATGTGTTGCATTAGTAAAGATGAGTCATTTTTATATGATAACGTCAACTATTTTTGCCTGTTCGAATTACCGCGTTTGACGTACAATTGAGCTTAAATCCGATCGAATTATTAATACAGAATTCTTCTGCAAATTCTTCTTTACAAGAACGTCAATGAATATACGTTTCTGTTATTAATAATCGATAGGAAATACAAACCCGGAGCTTCGAGGAATTGAATGCTGCAAGGGTCCCAGAGAACCCATTTCTTTTCTACGACATAATTTTATCTTCAGACATTTTTCTCAGTCCGTGTTTCCATTATCGCGTTTATCGTAAATCTAAAAGTTTTATCGCGTTATCTCTTCTTTACGAAATCTTCCGAAGAAATAAGTTTCTACCGTTAATGATCGATAAAAAGTACAATGTCGTAGCTGCAAAAAGATTCGATTCTGAAAAGTTTAAATTCCTTTGCTTGTCGTTTTATGGTATTTATCTATGATAATTTAGTTTTCAATCATATTCCTCATGCAAATTGTCGCGCTTACTGTAACCGCTTTACATAATCCGTATCTATCAGACACTCGGCGAAGCCACGTGTCGCCGTTCGTCCCTTCCCTCCTGTCTCGACCAGACGATTCAGTAAGCCGACGACTGAAATCGACTGGTCGTTATTTATTCTACAGGTGGCCGTGCACGACGGTTTCGTTCATGCCGGTACGTAAGTGCGTGGAAATATTTCTAGGCTGGAGATTCCAGCCACTCGTCTTCCGATCCATTCGGAAGGGACTATGCCGGAAACGTCGAAGCCATCCGCCCGCGGCAACAACCCTACGGAAAATAACAATTTCCTGATTAGAATTTCGCTCCTCAGCTCCAACGAGTTTCTCCTGCCAGAGAATCTTCCGTTTCCGTTACTTTATATATCATTAGTCGCGGAAATTGATCCTTACTCTGGCTCGATCGAAACTCCCTCGTGAATCCACGGGTCTTCCTCTACGCCTTCTTCTACGGTTTCTGGTCATCAAGACGTAGAAACATCGCCAACGTGCACACATTTCGTTCTCGCTAATTATTGTATAATACGTTGGCTCGTGAAAATATTTGCACGCCTACGATCACATTTTATTTATTATTCAATTACTCGATTCAAGAACAAAAATTGAAAAGCGGATTTAATTTTAAGACGTAGGATAGGAGCAAGTATTTGCAAGAGGTGCCTGCATACAAGTTCTTAACATCTGCATATATACACGTGCGTAATACTTTAGTAATTGATAAACTTCGTTATTACAATTGGCTCGCGCCTCTGACTTGTATTAAAAGTTTCGAGTGGTTTCAATTCGATGACGAGAAACCGTGTATCTTTCACAGCTGGTATAGTTATAATATCCTGACTTTTTTCCATCGGTGATCTCTCGAGATTATAAAAAAAGAAGCTTCCAACGGTTTCCACGCAGACATCCCACTGTTGCGATATAATTGGATTTTCCTGATACATAATTCATATCGCGTCTAGCCTACGTTCAAACTGCTTCCAATTTTTTGTTGCTTTTTTTCTTCTTTAGAAGATCTCGTTCCTCGGGATTTTGGTATTCGGTCGTACGGACTGGCTGAAAGGGACCTCGAGACGATGGAAATTCAGGCGATATTTGCGTTTGATTTATCTGCCATTTCCGTGGATGATTATATCGTAATATCCGGTGTACCGTGGTCTCCACGGGGTCTTTGCCTTCTCTCGACGACTTTGATATTCCACGAAATCTCCTAGAATCCCGATCACTGCTTTTTCTGACGCTTACAGGCAAAGCCGTTTGCGATAAAAAGTCATGGCTCGAGCGGCCCACGATCGATTTCACGATGATAAAACACGATCGCTCGTTGAAACGTTGTAAGTATACTGCGTTCACACGAACGAAAGCGTCGCTAGAAAGTATAAACGCGACTTATTGTCAGATCTATTAATGGCGTGGCAATCATCGGGTCCATAAATTTTCTTGCTTCTATTCGCGTCTTTCACGAGCACGTTTATGGTCAGAGTGCCCCACAAAACGATTGTTTAAGGAGCGGATAATATCCAGCAACCAAGAGAAAATCGGACACGTGGGCGTCGATCAGCGCATTCTCCCCTTTCCTAGCATGCAGTTGTTAAAGGTTACTCGGTGTTCTCGCCGAGTTTGTCTCGGTAAACTGTTACCTCGGACGTGAATTAGATGCCGACTTAATATTCCAATTACGTCTCAACGTACAATTTAATTTCGAAATATACAGATACGATTATAAATGCACGAAAGGAATTATCCCGTGTAATAGGAATGAAAATATACGCAGCTTGCAAATTATCGTATCATAAGTTCTCTGTCGTTCGATCAAAATTTCCTGACAGACAAAAATTTCTCAACAGCTATCGAAGTTTCATTTCCTCACTTACGTTGATAAAGCGACCATACCGACTTGATTCCAGGTGCACAAACATTTTATTTTACATTGAAAAACAAGCTTCGGACGAAAGAATCTTATTTTATATTTTCGATTTATTTGTACATACAGAATCATCCCTCGGCGATCGACCACTTTACGCGAGACGCTTTGTACATGAGTTTGCACAAAGATTCAGAAAGTCTAGTGGTAACGTAACATTTTTGAAAACGAGATCGAACGTAGTGAGACAGGATACAACGAGCAACGGCGAGTCCTGCGTGCTTTCGTGTTGTACAGCCTTGAATGGCAACGGATGTCCCCTTGTAAGTAGGTCACCGACGTGTCGGGAGACGGTAGACGGTGGTGGGTGTCCCGACGTCGTTGCGTGGGTGGAGCGAAGTCGTTGTGAAAGGACTAGAAGCGAAGTCGAAAGAGAAAGAGAGAGCGAAACAGAAGGGTTGAAGGAGTGGCAAGGGGGAGCTTGCCGCTCCTCGCTGATCGGTTCCCGACCTCTCCAACGTCTTCCGCGTTTCTCGCCATTCATACTTGTCCCGCGTGTCCTCGTCCTACCTACAACGCCAAGAATACGGTTCGTGCACCTCGCCCCTCGAGTTCCATACGATAAATCGTTCCCGTTTAGGAAATTAGAGCTTCTTAAGCAAATGCTAGTAAGTGTTGTAAAGTGAAAAATTGCACACGATAGCACAAACATTACTTATACACGACGTAGGTGGAAGTATCGATCGTTTTTAGCTTCGGATGGAATTTCGTGGAAGTTCGTAAACGTTGTTTCTTCGGCTCTGTTTCAGTAAATGGCTGCCGTTTGGAAAATTAATGTTTGTTAAATAAATTTGAAGCGAAAAATTCCACGACAGCCTGAAAATCGGTTATATACGGCGTAGGTGGAAGTATCGATCGGGTTTAGCTTCGAGTGGAAATTCGTGGAAATTCCTACGCTTCGTTTTTTCGGATCTCGTTCAGTAAATGACTCTAGTTCAGGAAATTAAAGTTTGCTAAACAAATTTTAAATGAAAAAGTACGCGGTAGCTTGAAAATTGGTTATATACCACGTAGAGATGGATGTATCGATCGATTTTACCTTCGAATACAAATTTCATGGAAATCCGTGCACATTGTTTCTTCGAATATCGTTCGGTAAATGCCTACCGTTTAGGAAATTACAGTTTTTTTTTTTTTTTTTTTTCAATAAATGTTAACAGAGGAATTATTATATACGACGCGGATGAAAGCATCGACCGTTTTTAGGGTCGAATTCATGGAAGCTTATAGTGTCTTTAACCCTCGGCTAGCGCAGGCCAGATCGTTATCGTCAACAATGTCGAATATCTTATTTTCTAACGAAGAATATTCTATTTATATCTTTATATGCAAATCTTTAAGCGTGATAATTACATTTACTTATGAAATAAAATCCTTCATACAGTTGTTGAATAATAATACGAAATCTAACAAGCGATAAACGCGATAAATCGCCTTTATATGTATCAAGAATGACCTTTCTCGATTCGTGCGCTAAAAACATACAGTCGGCAACAATGTCTATTGATACCATTTTTATTTATGGTTTTTGCGAACGTTAAGTAACATCCGCGAATAATGGCGAAGGTTGTTTTCCCTCTGGGAAAGTTGTACGCCATTGGCCTGCGCGCAAGTGACTGTAGCTGATCCTATAATTTCTCATTCCACTGCACCGTTGCCGACTCATCGAACGGTCGATGTGCATAAGGGGTCAGAAGAGGATAAAATTACAAAGTGGAAAGTGTCATCGGCGTTCGATCGGCCCCGTTGTCCTTGAATATCATCTGTAAAAGTCGAAGGACACGGGTCTACTGAATATCTAACATCATTAAAATGCCTTTAAACGCGATCGTTTTCTTTTCAAAACTTTTTAACATTAACCTTATCAGGCCCGGTCATTTGGCCGGTCTCGAAATTTAATTTAAAATTGTCTAACTTTATGTAAATTCTTCTATTAATAAAAATTGAGAAATCGATCGATCAGGTAATGTAAGAATTTACGCAAAGTTAGACGAACGAAAGAAATAAATGATGAATGTACAATGATAATTATATTTTGAAACTGGTCGTTTAACGAGGCATGGCAAAATTAGCGTTAAACCACCGACTCGATCGGTCGAGCCGTGTTTACTGCAATATCGAACCCACGTGTTTCGCACCTCTATCTCCGTCACATTTAATCGCATCGTTAATTGAATTTTATTTCGACTAAATAACTCTGAAAACTTCAAATTTTAGTCTTTTCGTACGACGATAATTTCTTTCCATCTCGGTAAATTATTTAGAAAATCTTTTCAAATTCTTTGCGCGATTCGTTACTTTAACATTTCTAACTCTGACGATTGTTCGTAATTTGAATTGTTTGAAATTTTAAAATCGATTTTCGTAATAAGAGAAGGTTAGCCGGTTCACGATTCGTCGCCAATTCTGCTTCAACCTTTTCTCTCGCAATTCGTTATGGTCTTAAAGAGCGAAGCACATGCCTGTCGACACATGGGCGACCTTTGGAAGCAACTTTTTCTATGCGGTCATCGAAGACAAACTTACAGATGTTCGTCTGCTGCACGAAATTCGTTACAAAAGACGCGTAGCATAGATAACATCTTGCGTTGCAAAAGCGGCGAGTGTCTGTAACCTTTCGCGTGTCCTTGATTCCGGGATCACGCCGGTGCGGTGGTTCCATGTACCGAAAAACGAACCAAGCTCCACCTTGCTCGCTCGTCGGCTCATTCACACGAACGTCGATCGATCCACGCAGATTATGCAATGGAGACAAACACGCCACTATTTTTACGGATCGCGTGCACCGGTGGTTCGCTAACAGGTGTATAATCGAACCAAGGGAATCGCGATGTCTGTCGAAGAAGGCAACGCGATCGAATCAGCCTGTTCCTTTCGTTTTTTTTTTTTTTTTTTTTGTACTTTACGAAGAAGAACGTTGCTGTGAAATTTCATGAAAAATGCAATTCAGCGCTCGCGTGTGTAGAGATCAAACATTTTTCCAATTAAAAGTAGGAATGTCGAGAATGATCGTGCGCTTCGGGTGAAATTCGACCGACAATTTGCAAAGAGTGGGAGTTGCTTTGAAAATGAGACAGCGGTAAGATAGAATTTCGCGTTAACCGGAGGAAAGATCGGGAATGAAATACGGCGGAGAGAACACGGTCAAAATGGATCCTGATTGCGATAGCATACTCGGTGCCGGGTAAATTACGGTTAAATATACGGGCGTCTGGGTGAATTGCGAGCGAAATTTGCGGAGAAGCGGCCTCTTATCAGAATCACGAAGGAAGGAAACAGCTCGTTGAATTAATTCTCGCTTCTCTCTTCACGATTCTACATTATTTCCAAAATATCACGTTCTTTCTCTCGTGAGATATATATCGCGACGCGTCTATTATTCGACGAAATACAATTCGGCCATGTTTTAAAGAAAACAAATTCATGAATAATTGAATCGATGTTTCTGACGAGAGAATCTATTTCGCGTTTTTTCCGTGAAAATGAATCACTCGCTCGCTAGTTTCTCTTTCTTTTTCCTTTTTTTCCTTCGGATTATTCCCAGCGTATGAAACGCAAGAGCGCGCCAGCGACCATTTCATTGAGAACTTTCTCAATGTCAGGTTCGCGACACGAGCCGACGAGACGCATCGACGAATCTGTGTGGGTACGCGTCACGACACGAATCACCTTCGGTTAGCGCCGCTGTCAATTAAGAATGTCTGTTTTCGCAGCCATGCATTCCTCGTGGTAAAAATACATTTACATACTTGTCGTTCGTCTGTCTTCTCCGTTCCTTTTGCTTACTGTATATGTACTTCTTCGAAAATGCCGAGGTTGATGCTATTTTTAGAAGCATCGATGCGTTTAAAGGGTATCACAGGCTGCGTTTAACGCGACGCTCGTAATTAAGACATCGACGCAGAAATTTTTAGCGTCGTATCTCTCTTATCGTATCCGAAGGGTTGGAAAATATGAATATGAAGCAGTTTTCGTATCCAGATAAAGGTACGATTAACATACGGCGAATCTTCATGGGAGATTTAAATGCGCCAATACGCGTGAAATGCACGTAATACGCAGAAATATATGGAACATTCGAATATTGTGTAATAGTATAGTCACTTCTCAGCGAACCAAATTATTTTCATAATATGAAATTGTTGCATTCGTACGAGGAATACTATATACGAGCGAGACAAAATTGAACGCACTTCGATCGAATTAATTAGCATGTAAACGCTGTAATAAATACAATGGTGTGCTAGAATCACGTTACTGTCTCTACGTTACAATCGTTCGGTAATTAAAAAGATCAAAGGATGGAAAGTAGGAAAGCAACGTTTGTGGAATCGACACACGTAACGGCAATTTATGTCTATGTATCTGGACGGGACTCTGTATACGTGTGTACCGTTGCGCAAGTCGACGCGGATAGAATATTTTTCGTTGTTACTCGCCGGAAACACGCGATTCTATCTAACGAGCGACTTTAATTGCCACTACCGATCTTGCTCTTCGCGCAATACGAAAGTACCGTAGAAGTTTATATACGCGTTCTTTTCTCAAAACGAGCTTCGATAAAACGAAGAGTAGGCTGCTGGGAAGAATCAACCGTCAGGATTTCCGATTAGCAATCAGACGGAAGCGGAATAACCTTTCTTGAACGCAACGGAAGCTCACGCGCGGTGACGCGTGATTGTATTTAAATGACCACGCGCTAAAAATCGGTGTCGTTCAATGCCACGTGCCGGCAATTCGGATACGTCGTTTGTTCCTTTCTTCTTCTTCTTCTTCTTCTTCTTCCTTCTTCACCATTCAACGGCTTTCGTTCGTACGAAGCTATTGGCCTGGCAACTAAGTGATTGCGGATTTTGTCATTAGGTGGTATTGACAAAACCCGCAATCACTTAATTGCCAACCCGATAGAAACAATATTCGTCCCGTGGAATTTCATAATACGACGATGCAAGGCTATTTTCGGGCGTCTTTGTTTTGCATGTTTTGCCCTCTCTTTCCACTGTAATTAATCCATTCATCGTGTTTGAACAAAAGAATATCGTATATGGATACTTCGGTCGACCTATAGCAACGTTATGTACGTTGTATGTGAATATATGAATCAACAAGAGACTAATGCAATAAGCAAAAGTAGTATTTACCGTGATCGTATAAAACGAGCGAATAATAAAATTTCAATCAACGTATGTAGCAGTAGTTTGAAATATTACTGTTTGAATCGATCGTGCGATGTAAGTTTAGAGAAACATACCTTATCTGATCTGTATTTTAAATACTACGTATAATGGTTTGAGTATAGATGCTTATCTTACAATGTTTTCCTGATTAAAAATATCGAGGTGGAGTGCGCGGAGATGGAACTGAACGGAATCTTTTATGCTAATTCGTCGACTGACTTTAACCGCCTGAAGAAAAAGCTAATTTTTATTCAGGAGACACGATTGTTCGTTTATTAACACACCTAGTTTAATTGTTACGACTTGACGCTTCTTAGTAAATTATCGTAGATCGCGATGTATTATCGTTTGTCTTGTTATGTTTATCCTCAGTTATATTTAACGACCGCCTCTATCGCCTTCGATCACTCGAACAAGAAACTTTGTAAAGCGATCTTCGAATTCAAGTTCTTCCTTCGAAGGATAACATATCCATAATTCTTCACGCATAATTCTTTTTACGCTGGTGATTCGCGAAAGTTTGAATGCTTATAGAAACTTTTTCGCGTATATCGTATGAGATATCTCGAAATTTCACTCCTAGTGTCGTCGTATATATAAATTGTCGAAGTTTGGAACAAATTCGAAAATGCACATACAATAGAAGAACGCAAGATGTAAGATCATTTAGTGCAAGTGGATATACCATACTTGCCAGAAACCACGAAAGTATTTGTAATCAATTATCTATTGTTATTAATTATGATCGTAATTATGGTTGTTATGTTAATAAGCCTGGACAATTCAGTAGTTCCGTCTTTGTCGTTTATTACATGTTTCAGCTGTTCACGACGTATACTATCTTTTTTTACCGAATATTTGCTCGCAGTTTCGCAGAAAATATCTCGTGCCTTCCAAGTTTTATCATTACGGCCGTTGTATATCGTTATGCAAATGAAATTTCAAAATGTTTTATATAACAAATATTTTTCCATACAAAGTGTATGGCAAATGATATTTCCTATTTTTACGGTCGAAAATGTAGTTGTACATTTCGCGTTGATTTTCCTCGAGATCGGCACACGAAGATATCAGAACAAAGTCCACTAAAAAGTGTGCCGTAAAATGCAAAACGAGGAATAGCGTAGCGCGATTGTATCGCGTTCGAACGGCTCTGATCGAGAGAATTTCCGGAATGAAGACGATAAAAAAGGTTCGATCGGGGAAACTAACGGAACACCGAGGAATATTTTCACGTTCGTATCGCTGTAACCACGGAGGATGCGTCGAGTCTTGAAATACGCGCGCGCGTGTGCCGCGCACGCATCGACGAGAGGCGTGTGGTAAAAAAGGCGCCAGCGAGGTTATTCTTGCATCGTCACTGATACATTTTGCATATTATCGTATGCAAATAGCGTTGTATAGCGATCCGACGAGCGAGATTGCCGCGGATGGAAACCTCTTAAAACCTGTATCGAATGAACGCGCGTGAGCACACTGAAAATAATTTTCGGCCCAAATATTCCCAGCTTTACACCGATCATATCGTGGAATTACGTCAGCCATATTCCGTATCGGCCGACGTGGAAATTTGTCGGTTCGGTATGCGAATGCAAAGCGAGAAAGCCACGAAATTAAACGCCTCCTACTTACTGCCTGCTAGTCCGATACTAGTTCGAGTTCTAAGCGATCTTTTGTATTTAACGACGAACTATCGCTATGTACACGCAAAATCGTGAAAGCATTCGAACGCTCGACGACACGTTTTACGAATATATCGTGTGTGTTGTAGGAAACATTTTAAAATTTCATCAGCGTCGTTACGAGGCACGACTGTATTCGTAACGTTTGAAACAAACGCGAAGGTATATACCGATAGAAGCTACGGGATAATCAAGCCAAGTATATATTAGGTTGTTGGAAAAGTGTTTTTCTCTTACAGACACGTCTTTTACAACGACGCATCTTTATAGAAACACGAAACCTAATCTGTCGAACGTTGCGATCTTTATTTTGATAGAACAAAATGGATCACACGTAATTCGATAAAATAATATGAAGCGAAAAATGTTGTGCATCCGTTACTTCCTTATAAAACGAACGAAACTTTTCGGACGACCCAATACTTCGCAGAAGTCGTAAAAGTATTGGAACAGTTAATCGTCGGTTAGAAATAACGACGAACAAAATGTTAAGCGAATGTTTGGAATTCCCTTTCATGGCAGCTATGTTAGAAACAGAAGCCGATGGGGTCACGGCAAAGCTGACCCTTAATGGATTAATATTAATCATCGAATTACTGAGAATTCTAGATAATTCAAAACGATAAAAACGTTTAAACAACGTTATGTACAGGATTCCCGTATTCGCCGTACCCCTTGATAGTTTACTTGGCAATCTTGTTTGTGGCTGTACATAGTCCACGTTGTAACGTAATAGAAGCACAAGCTCGCATGGTCGTGGTTCACGCGTACACAAAACGGCTTGTCTCCCTTTTCCTAATTGAAACCTAAATACACCGCCATGTCATCGATAATTAAGTTACGTCAACCGTTACAGTGAAATTTGCGTGTTCACCAGGAACAGACGTCCTGTTTGCCACCCTACCATCGAACGCATGATATTCAATTAAGAATAATATTTCCACTTTAGCATGTTCTCTCTGATACAGAGGAATATCTATTCTCGAACACGTCTATTCTGAATCGTGCAAAACACGATTATTCACAGACTGGTATTTTGCCACCAATAAACAATTTCTCTCGCGATCGAGTATTTGAGCACGATCTCTTCATAATTCTCTAGTAGGCATTTGCGTAAGGTGCCTCGGTACGGTCGGATAATCTGCAAGAAGGTGAAAAGATAGATAAAATACGTAATACAATTTTTCATACGACACGTCGTTGTCGATAAAACTGGAAAACGAATCGTCGTATCGTGTTGTTTGAAAGTTTGAAGTCTTGTTTACTACTTACGTGTACGTACAGCGAACTTATCGCGCAGCTGATTATCGACCACCACCGAATACCGAAAATTATACAGAATTTAAATTCTCGAAGAAATTGATAAGAAATACGTGATGCTCGCTGTATCACACAGCTGTTATATATTTTGCCGTGTGATCATCGTTCGAAACTGGAATAATAACTGCGGCAGGTAATTCAGTGACCTCTTTCACTTACGTCGGAAGACAGCTCTTTCAGTAGCGTCGATGATTTTAGGGAAACAGGTGGCGATGCTATTTATTAACGCGATACGCGCAACGATTAGAATTGGTTGCGTTGCGCGTAACATCGTAAGGTTCGTTCCCGAGCCGGGACACGACCGTTTCATCAGCAAAATCACCCGTGTAACATTTCTCTCGCGTTGTAACTATCTCGCGGCCGTATATTATTCCGTTGGACGTTGTCCAATCGTTGCCGCTAAACAATTTACGGATTATCGCGGCGGCACGCGATCGTCGTAGCTCGCGTGAGCTCTCTCGAGTCCAGTCTAGATGTCTAGAAACTGCGATTTGCCAAACGAACGAAACGAAAGGCGATAATGAAGCAGGCGCGCGAGTACTCGACCGTGTCGTACGCGAGGTGTCGTCCGTGAACCGAACCGTGGGAGAACTGTTCCTTGTTTACGGCATAATTCAACAGATATTAGGTAACAGCCGTGTGAACTACGACAGAGCAACACATGGCGCGCAGGGACGGCCGACGAATTTCTTCGCGCCCTCTCCTCCACAGGAAATCGTATGAGACGCGTGGCAGCCGCGCCAACTCGGGAAACATTGCTCTCCACTCTCCACCCGACGAATTACGGGTCAGTTTGTTCCTCTTCGTAGCCGTGCAACCGATGAAATTGTTATTTTTAGCGTGTGCGCCCCGTTATTCTCTCTCTCTCTCTCTCTCTTTTTCTTTCGTTGGGAACTTCACACTCGACTCGACGATTATCCTACACCACGATTATTCCGTCTTAAGATCTCTGTTACTATTCCACGAAGTAATTATGCCTCGACAAGCGCGAATCGTGAAATTGCGTCGAACTATTATATTATCGTTCGCAGATCGTTCGTTGGGAACGAATTGAAAAGGCTGTTGCAATAAGGAGCTTCGCTCGCTAATAATTCGAGTAGATCAATTCATAATCGATTGATAGAATGAACTTAGATTTTAAAGCTGTCATTGAGCGATATTCGTGGTAGTAAATTGTTGCACTTTTGATTACGAGATCTATGCCTTTCTCGTGAGATCTATGTTCGTTGCGGTAAGTGCGATTTAAATGCGAGTGTCACAGGCGATGGTTCGAGGCAAGCAATGTTTCAATACTTTCGATATTGCGCCTGATATTATGGCGAGAAATAAAAGATGCGATTCATCGTGTTCTTTTCATGTAATCTTCATTCGAATCCTTGGGAAATCGCGCGATAATCGATCAATAAAATTAATACACGTGGAAGAACTACGATTTGCAAATGTTATTCGTTTCGATTTTTCAAACTACGATCATTAACGAAAACTCCTTGCGACAGATAAATTCACGAAGATTAGATTTCGATTCTGTGACGTTGAATCTGATAACTTCGCGAAAAGTGAAGCTGATTCGAGGATTCGCGAGAGGTTCGGTTATAAACCGAGCGAAGAGAACGATACGCGTGATTCGCGAAAGTAATCGAACATTTCTACAAATACAAAACGTTATCGAATAAACACTGCGTGACGTTTTGAAATTTCATTAGCATTCATTGCAGCTACCTCTTCATTACCGCAAATCCTTCGATCGCTGTAATCGAAGCGGTGGACGCATGATCGAACCAATTTCTCCGAACGAAACGTACGACCTGGCAAAGCAAAACGAATTACCTTGATTCTGCCGTATCGATGAACACAGCACCTGGTAGAAAACGAACCTTAGACCGGATTTCGCCGATTCCCTTTCGTGCTCCCCTAACAACCAGAGAATCGTTGCTAATCGTGACGATCGAATGAGTCGACCTAACCCGCGGTTCATACCAGTTCATACTGGCTGACAGCTTATTAATTTCCCTTCGTCTTCGCGGTGGACTGCTAACTCGATTCTTTCATTAAGATCCCTGACCGCAGAAGTACGACGAGCGCGCGCGCGCCAAAATCGCTGCATTCGTTTCGCGTTTCGATTTAACCTGCTTCTTATAGCTCGATGGTCATGCGTGATTCTAGAAAAATCGCGTATTACACATGGTGATTCACGTACAGCGGCCGGTACGATTATTTCTAGAATTTGAGATCACGTAGAAAGAATGCACGGACGAAAAAACTGCTCGAGGTGGGAGGAGTCCTGTATCGTTTCGCAGATCTGTATCGTAAGAAGTAATCGTTGACAGGTGTTTTTAATGCAAGTTCAACGACTCGCGTCGCGGTAACGTCGTCGAACCTAAATACGCGATAGATATTTCACTTGCAAATTTGTGACAGCGATGTCGTTCCATACAATAGATAAAAGCCGCAGGGGAACAACGCGAGTCATATTTTTCGTATTTTACAGGCAAACGATATTCAATTAAATTTCATACATTGTCGGTTGATTCTCTGTTACCAAAGCTAGTCTTTTATTTTATTTTGACGGCAATAATAATATACCTTTCCACCTACTCTCACAACCTAAAAAATATTGACTGTCTTGATATTAAAATTCTGCAAGATGCTGAAACATCGGATATATTGAAACATTCTGTTACACCTTTTGTACGTTCTATGCTATTTCCGCAACTATATGTTCGGAGCCTACGCGTTCTCTCCAATTGCAACTATTTTATATTGAAATATTTCACTTCGGTCATAGAGCGACATTAGCATACAAAGATCAACAGAAGATATACACTTATCGTATCTTTCCTACGAGTTTTAATGGCGATGGAAAGCTTATACAAGGCGGGAAATAATAGTGTATTATCTGAGGAGGAAAGTTTACAATTTAGTGGAGCGAAGCACGCGGTGAAAACATGACTCGTGACGAAATCCGATCAAACTGCTTTTCCCTTCGGTCGCGGTTAATCGACGCCAGCAGACTTTTCGGCACGCGAACACGGCTGCGGTGTTGATCAAATTCGTCCACCGAATCGTAATTCGGCCGGTAATATAAATACACACGGACAGAGGAGGAGCGTAGAACGGTGTTGGTTGGATGAATGAGCTCTCGCGGGCGTACCTGTTTCGAGCACGTGTCGTCGCAGACAGAGAATCGGTGCCTGTCCTGTCGTTGTGTTTACAGCGTGGCCTGTGAACAGTGCGCGGCGCCGCGGGGGGAAACACTCGAAGCGGCCCGTACACGCTACACACCGTATGTACTCTGTACAGACTAAAAATATATCGTTATGCCATACAATTCTTGCGACGCTAAAATTGGAAAGCCACGGCGCGTCCGATCGGCCAGCGAGCTGGACAAGTTGAATCTCTAAACAGCGTTTTTCGGACTCCATTAATCACAATTTTACGTCCATATGCGGCCAGAGAAATACAACAGAACCATATCTGTTACTTATTATACGGATATACAGAGGCTCGCGAGAATGTTCGAACAGTTGTAGAAATCTTGTAAGAATACGTATATTAGGTATGTACGTTATACGGAATATTTTAAAATTTCATCGCCACTGTTATTATTGGGACTCGACTATCATGAATTTCGTATTATCGTATCGTAAGTTCAACTCTCGTGTGCTAACATGTTTTGTTATGCTGATCTTATAGCTATAGAAGAAGAAGTTTTCCTTATCCCAGAGAATACGCTTTATTCTTCTTTCAGAGGGAAAAATATGAATCGTATGTTAATATAATTTCTATGCTCGTTACACTTACAGCATTATTTATTGCGTTATTTTAATACATTTACACATACAAAATAACACATACATTTACAAAATAACTTACTTCATTTTTCTTTCACATATTACGTATTTCACTGCTCGTCCCTTATCGAATTCACAAACACTTCACTCTCATTGATATTTTGCAAATGGCATTACACGATGCTGGTGGGCAATTATTACTCGCGTTGTATAATTATCACATTGCACGAGGTCTTATTGTCACCGTTTCGTTTCGTTTCTTAGTTTTCTGTTTCTGCGTTCCCCGGGCTTTTCTCCTCGCGAACGTCTAATCTAGAATCTACGAAACGAAACAAAACGAAACGGGAGGTGCGTGTATATCGTTTACTAATAGGTTTTTTCGTCTTTGCCGTTCGAAGAATGCGGTTTCCCTTGAACCTTGCACCGTGATAGCCATGCTCGTCCGCTCGAGCACTGGCTAACGTGTTATAATTAATAATTTGCCTCGAACGTTACGGCTATTTATAACAACACGTAGACCGACAACAAGCACGATCGTTCATGCTTGTTCACGATTGTTTTCCTCGATATCCAGCGTTTTTATTAATTAAGGATTCGCCAAGAGACAACCTCGTTCCACGTTCTCGTATTACGGCGGCCGCGTGTCGTTTACGCCCGCGCATACACGCGACATACGCCGGCCGATGACTCGCGGTTATTCGTTCGTACATAGTTCTAAATAACGATGTCGAGTTTCTTGGATACCTGCGCCGAATTTCATCTAGATTCTAAATTAAGGCTAGGTGAATCCGCCTGCCATCAGGCCAATGTTAAGAGCGCAGCTTTCGCACGATCTGCGAATAAAACGGCCAACACAAAGCTAATAGCTTAGTGACGCTCGCGGCAATTCCTCGTACACGTTCACGGTCGCTTCGTTTTTATCTTGCTGTGCACTATAAACTTCCTCTCCGTTGTTCCATCTTGCTCTCTCCCCCTCTGTCTTCGTACACTATGGCTCATAAGTATCCGATAGTTTGGTCCGTAGTAACAGTACATGAATTTTATCGAGGAGTTAACGAGGAAATAATCGATAGAAACAATACGATACTTATTACGTTTCCTACGGAGTCACTTGGTCTATACGCTGACTACGAAAGATATTTCCACGTCATTGTATCTCTTACAACGTTTGTACAGTAATTCATTTACTATTCATTATTCATTAAGTATATCATTTGGCAGTATTTTAGACGCGATAAAACGACGCTTCGTTGAAAAATAAAAGTATGCGCTTGCCAATACACATGGTCACTTAGCTATTAACTGGAAGAAGTGTTGTAAAAATTAATAATCGATTCGATAGCAATAATATTATTAGAATTATTATCAGATACTTACGTACGCATATTATTATATCTTGTAGAAACGAGCAAGTGTCCGGATACTTTGAAGCGGTAGTGTACGTCGCCTCGTTCCGTTCACTGCTCGACGAAGACGCCTTGACATCGACGACACGTGATGTTACTCTGGTCCGTTCCCGAGCGAAATATCGAAGGATACTTTAATTATAGTACCGTCATCGATTGTCCCGCCTACCGTCCCGCTTCGTATTTCAAATGTACATATGCACCGATCTCCTCTCTCCCTTCACCATTCTGGAAGACCGAAAATTAACACTGCCTGTTTACACGGATCTCACGTCCGCGTCGGATCATCGAATACGCTCGAGTATTATCCAATACACACCGCGATGATAATGAGAACGACCATTACCGCGAGCGTCGCATTAATTGCGATTACGCGACTCGCGTTGATGCGAACCAGCGCGAAATCCTTTTCTGCCTTACGCAAGCCACCTGTCTGTTGTCGCAGGTAACTCGGACTTCCGATGGAGCCAGTCTCGTATAGTATGCAGGAATTTCGACACCAGTTTTCCATATACGCGCAATGTCCCGAACGTAACAGCCATACTTTGTCAATATATTCTATAGATCTTTTGATACTACGCGCATTCTGTAAATATTTGCATCTTTAAATCTTCCATAAATGCATAAATATTTGCGATCTAATAATAAAAATTTGACAACGTGTTCTAGGAGATATTCGATCGATTTGTTGCCACTACGTATATTCTGCTTTGACTCTTGAATATTTAAATGAATTCATAAACATTCGCAATCCAATTATGACGTTCTATAGTAATAAGAAGAATTTAGTGGCAAAGTTTGAGCTTCTAAATTTGTAAACACTCACTGTATCGTATATAGTCGTTTCGTACGAGTTGTATCGCAGATTTCTACGATGGTTCCGTCGTAGTCTGTTTTAAAAAGCGAAGACTTTTAGAATTTCTATTAGCAGGGAAACGCGAGCTCGTTTATTAATGTTGTTATCAAAGGGTCGATATTCTTGTACTTTGAATCTTTAGTTTGCTTTCAAAGAAGTTGTAGATATAAGATCTGATTGCTCGAGGAAGGAAAAGCTCATATTTTCCAAAGGGAAACTTATCTCTATGGATTTATCTTTGGAGGAACTGACACGGATTCTCGTTCTGGCGTGTCCTGATCGAACGCCTGCGTTAAGTCTCTTTATATCGCATCGGTCCTCTCACAAAACGGATGAAACGTTTCACAGGCTGAGATTCATAGGACGAGAAAATTCCGACCAACTCGAAAAAGAACGAAGGTAGAAGAAAATTACTTTCCTCGGAGCTAGTTCGTTCTCGTCGTACCTGCAGGGAGAATCTGTTTCTGTAGAAAGTTTTTAAAGGGAGCTGTAGCTGGGAAGAATAGTAATTTGTTTACATTTCATTTGCTCCATGTACGTAATGCATTCGTTTTTTTGCAAAATAGTGATTCTATGGATATGCGCTATACATTTTTTCTTCTTTTCTTTTTCTTCCTTTTTTTTCCTTTCTTTGAGAAATAGGAATTTATGCAGATTTGTAAAATAGAATTTAAGCGAAGATTTGCTTTGCTTATTAAATATCGCTTTAGTTTGAATATTTTACACATGTTTGTATAATATGCGTGGCCTATGTATCCTCGAACCTTTAAATTTTCCATAAATACATAAACATCCGCGCTTTAGCAACGTATATGATATTTGTTTCAAGTTCAAGTAGTAATTTATGTTACGTTAGTCAACAGAGCGAACTTCAACTGGCGATATGCAGATCAAACGTCCATATTTAGAATACAATTAGCGTGGAATTAAATGAAAGGTGAAGTTTTAAGCATTTAAATAGTAAATAGCGATAAGATAAGGAAAAATTTCGGAGGAATGACACTATCTTATGACAGGAATGCAAAGTTGAACGTCAAAGTGTTTAGAATTTAGAGCTTTAGTTAAGATTGATAAGATAGGGCATCGTTCAGCAACGATGACGCTGTCATTTACACGTAAGAACGATCGATCGATGTACGCGTGTACAGATGACAGAATATCTCTACATCACAATGGACATTTATTTTACATGCATCCATATATTTTTTGTTCTAGTTGAAAGAAACACGATGAATGAGTTTTTCCTTTCGTGTCGTTTGAATAGACACGTGCAAGATATGCAATCGATAAAAATTTATTGCGTGTGCACGTAAAATGCTTCTTCGAGTGGCAAGATAACGCGATTGTCGAGATAAATACTTAAATAATGTTTTCGCGTTTATAGACAGCGCTCAGCAATTTGGAGGAGATGCAGCACAATTCCATGGTGTATCGTAACAACGAGAGGGGTAGGAGCATGGGGGTTGGACCGATGCGACCTCGTCCGATGGAAAAAAGGCACGACACCTCACCGTACAGCGGTGTTCCGTATCTTTCACCACCGCCACCGGACACATGGAGGAGAACGAATTCAGACTCGGCTCTGCATCAAAGCGCCAACGAAGCCTGCCAGTCAAACACCACCATCCCCCATCGACGAGGTATAGATACGTTCAATCTTGCTTTTCCTGCTTTTCTTCGTCATCCATAGAGGACGATCGTTAACAAAGAAACTAATAATATTAAGGATACGATAAACTTAGCGAAAGATAGTATCGTAATAAACAATCACGGAAATTATATTATTGAGTAATATAACGGTAAACATTGATAATGCAGTGAAGCAAGGGTGAGGAAATTAGGTTCAAAGGAGGGAAGGAAGCTTCGAGATATGAAAAGGGTATTAGAAAGGTAGCGTGGGTAGAGTGTTAGTTAAGGAATGCCTGAGTGAAAAAGAGAAGGAAAATAGGAAGGACAGAGAAGATAGCAGAGAAAGAGAAGAATACTTTTGGAGAAATAGTTACCGGTTAGCTAGGATTGTAGAAAATCTCAGGCAGCAGAAGTTTGATGTAATTAAAGTTCTGACGGAACGGGACAAAGAGTTGCAAGGTCAAGTGCGATATCGCGAAATTTGGAACGCCAAATATAACAGTAGGTACAAATACATAAGAACGTGGAGAAAGAAGGAAAAGAAGGCAACCAGGGGCTAATTGCGAGGATAAGATGCGGATAACGCGTAGGAGGGAAATCGTTACTGGTTGGAAGAGTAAAAAAGCAAATGTATTCTGTGTAGTTTAAAGATAGATATCTTGAAACACCTATTAAAACGATGCTGTAGGATAGATTCTAGCGTATTGAAAGAGAAGATACGCTGGAAGATAGGATAAGAGATTTGAAAAAACAGCGTAGGAATATAGGTAGATACCGAACTAATTAAAAGCCAAAGGTAAACGCGCGATAGTACACGAGTTAAGTATAGGATAGTGTACATAGAAATAAAAAGAAATAAAGCTATATATGTGGGTGATTGGATGTGATGAATGCTACAGTTGTATGGGATTGAACGGGAGTTGGATATATAGCAAGCAAAGTTCGTTGGTAATTTGATAATCTTGCAACAATGAAATAAAATAATCATAATAATAATGTGTTTTTAAAAATTGGACAAAACCACCTTTCAACAGATCCGATATACGTGCGCTATATATATATATATATTTACATAGATATATCCATGGAAATAAGGACGTATTTAAGTAATCGTCGCTAATTAAGCCTAAGTGGATCTGTCTACCGATCAACAGTGTCGCGCGCGATTCCTCCTGTTCTTCACGCTCGAGCCGATCTAGTGTTCCTTTTTCTTGCGATCGACACGTTTTTCTCCTGTATCTGACTCGTTGTGATCCGATCACATCGCTTCGTGGAAACACGTTACTAGCGTTACAATGCGTTTTGATGATGCGGACCGCGTTGAAAATTGTACTGGCCGCGTACTATTCGCGGAAAAAAGAGCGCGCCAATCAGGCAGTCGCTTGTTAACCATCGCTCGTAACAGAATTGTGTCGCAAAATGTTTTATCGTGGGGGAAACACGCGTCATCTAGACGCGACAAATAGTCAA
The DNA here is from genome assembly GCF_014825855.1 of Bombus pyrosoma. Classification (NCBI taxonomy): domain Eukaryota; kingdom Metazoa; phylum Arthropoda; class Insecta; order Hymenoptera; family Apidae; genus Bombus; species Bombus pyrosoma. Next base: position 7,447,094 of record NC_057771.1, on the reverse strand, counting down.
TTTGTTCGGATATTCGATACGATATCTGCTACAGTTCAGCCAATTCGCGCCCTCGTGAATCTTCCCGCGCGATTTCCTCTTTTTGTTCGCAAATTGAAAACGAACGTTTTGCAATTTAGAGTCTGCGCTTTGTCACGGTCCACGTTTGTCTCGACGAGTACGCTCATTAAAGACACCATATCTATTCCATCCGGACAATTTTTCAGCTATGAATTGTCTGAAAGGAAGTTTTTTAAATAAAGAAACTGCTACGCTTTCTTCTTTGATTGCTGAACGCTAGAACCGAGCGTACTTCAAATATGGAATAACGAGACTAATTTAGTCGTTGCAATAGAAATATCGACAAACGAAATTTATTTTGCAATTTGATAGAATTTTGACGAAATATACGACGTCTTGACGAAATTGACTTGCCGTTAAATTTGTATTTGAAGAAAAAGAAAGGAACGATATCTCATCTGTATAATCGTAGAAACGAAATTTCTGTATATGATCGGATACATAATTCGATGACCAACACCGTACTCAGAGATTCTGGTTTATTCCCGTTTCTAAACCCTACACGACAACCCTCGAAGCTCACCATTTTAAGGCTCATTTTTTTTCTCGAAATTGTCCTGGCTATCGTTCCCCGACCCTTCGTTTAAAGAATCGTAGCGACGACGACGTAAATAGAATTGAACGTTTCACGCAGAGCGTGGTTAATCTAGAACGTAATCTTCGAACCATTAAGTCAGTTTTCGCGTCGTTTCTGGGATCCGCCCCGTTTGAAAAAATACGTGTCTCGCGCTCGAACCAACTGTGCTCCGCATAATAAACGCTTTCGGTTGCCGCGTAAATAATTCCGCCGACACGTGTCGCCGATGGCGTGTATTATTTCGAGAATTATCACCACGTTTCCCCTCCGACGTTTCTCGTCAACTTTTGTTTCGCTGCGATTTTCACGAAGACTCGTCTCAGAAATTCCCTCATTATCATATTACCTCGTTACCTCGTTGTACGTCCGCCACTCGGCCTCGAGTGGCTGCCTGGCAAATTTTCGACGAAGATCAAGCATTTTAAGCCTTGCAAGCTGGTTTCTTGTCTGAACAAGGATTTGTCACGATCCCCTTTTGGTCCGTTTAATTGTCTTCCTTGATTTAGAGGTCACTCCGATAAGATATAAGCTACGTATATACAGTAGACACTGATACTTTCACGAAAGTATCCGGGCATTTACAGACATTTTTCATGAATACGTTAATGTGCGTTAATATAAAATATCTTGAGACTTGATTAGCACCGTGATATGATTATCATGATCGTATTGGTAATGTTTAAAAGAAATCTGGAAATATTTATAGAGATTACAAGATATTTAGTACAATATATATTACACAGACATGCGTGGAATAGTCAATTATCTGTTACATTAATAAACTTGAATAACGTGTGATTATTTTCCTGTGATAATTACGTTCTTGAAAATAATTGTCCTTCTATATGAATATTAATTATGTATCTACGAATCCTATTATGTAGAGGCGGAGCAAACCAGTTTGGATTCTGAAAAAATTATATTATATTCTATTATATTCTATTCTCAATGCGCGCGCGCGTCTGTACGTGTGTTTTTTTTTTTTTTTTTGTTATAGAATATTGACACGAAAATTAGAAACCATTTTCTCGTTTTTCAATTTATTCAAATCATTTTATGACGGAAATATCAATAGTGACAAGTCGCCGTTTTATTTATTGCGCGAACTATTAAAAACAGAGTACGATACACGTTCCTACGATGGTCTACGTGTGAATTCAATTAATTGTACGTAAAAAGGTTTTACTTCTATCTTTTTCCCCGCGATATAACATTTGAAAATACATTTCCTGTAGCTTGACGTATAAATAAAAAGCGACCTCTTTGTATTTTTATTTCGTGCAAATACTCATTTTATTTTATACGACAAAAGTAAAAAGGTAAAAATGGAACGAAATACAATGTCCAGTTCGGCTCTTAACATAGCGTTACAAATGTTTAATGAATCAATTCAGCATCTCGCTATATTCTGCCCTGTAATATACTCGCGAAAAAATGGGCCACCGTATCGATAGAAAACGAGAAACTATTAAGAGCTTCCTGCGAAAGATTTGGAATTTGCGAACAGGTCTTTAGGAAGACGGGTCATTGGCCGAGGCAGGTTTTCCGATTCCGGTCGGTCGGATATACGCGGCTTCGATGATTCCCTCTTAATCTGTTACCGACCGGCGACACGAGGGGATCGGAACTGAAACGTTATACCCGTAGTAATGTTAGCAAGTAGCAAGCATTACATGGTGTTAGGTTGCTTCAACGAAATCGGACGCTCTGCCTTGGGTCTACGTATCGTGTGCATCACCCTCCAACTATGGCACGTTTTAAAGCATAAGAGTCGAAAAGTTGGAACTGAATTAATTGTAGAATCACCAGAATTATCATAATTATCGATCCGTAATTTTTCATATAAATTTTATAAACCTTGTAGATTCGATGTATTTGCTTTATTATTTGAAAATTAACGAAATATTCTGGAAATTTGAACTATTAAATCTTCTTGGAAATTTGAATTATTAATACAATGAAATTTTCACGGAAACTTGCAACTATTAACGTAATGAAATTTTCTCGGCAATTTGAATCATTAATATAATGAAATTTTCTCGGCAATTTAAATTATTAATATAATGAAATTTTCTTCGATGTTTGAATTATTCGATGCCGCGTTTATCACAATTTCAGTGATCTTTCTTTAAAGAATGTTTTCATCTTTGCGTCATGTATTCTTTAATCAAAATGTGCATCATATTCCATTACTCGTGATAATTATAACTATGCTTTACACAATTGTGGTGCTTTTTTTTTTATTACCATATATGTGTTTTAGATTTACTTTCGTTTACCGTATCCTTCATTGCAACTCCTTTGGCTACGAACTGGACGCTTTTTAGCCACCGCTAGTTCGAGCGTTAATAGTCGACAGATTGCCTCGAACACGACAAAATTAACAATATTTAGAATTAATTATCTATCGTTTGATCCTTCCTGGATCTTGCTACTCTTAACCTTTTTATCTTACATTTTACAATTCGTTGTACATAGATCAGCATACCATAACCGGGTCCGGGAGCGACAACAGGGACCTGCATTACGGATTCATCGAACGGCCAAGATCGTCCTGTGAAATACCTCGAGTGCCTGGAAGCAAGTAAGGAAACCTTTTCTCTCCCTCTGTATCGACCAGCGCGATATCAACCCCGTATCGATTTCGATTAGCCGGCTGAAGGAAAAAGACGGCTGAAATTTTGCGAATCTCGTGGAATATCTCCTCTTGATAAGTACACTGTCTATTGTTGCACACCAGTGTATGCATTATTTATACGTCGTGGCTATTGTACGAAGTTTCATTGTATTCACGACGCATTATATCGCACATACTAATGCGCTCGTGCACAGAGTTTATATAATTTTGAATAGGCACCGTTCGGTCTGTCCTCGGGACAGTCTTAAATTTTAGCGCGTTCGCGACAAGCGATCCAAGCCTAACTCTCATCTCTGTATTTTATTGGTCGTTTTATCTAACGTCTACTTTCTAGGGGATTGGGGATAGGGGATAAACATCGATTAAACGATCGATCATCGTAGCGTCAATTAGCGAAACATTTGGCGATGGTTGGCCGTAAGAAAAATGACAAATTCCTTAGCTTTTTGAAAGCTATCCGTTTAATGTTAACGTTTGAAGATAACAGATGATAAACGTGGTAAGTTCGTTCGTGTAGAATTCTGCTATTCTAATATTATCCGATATTTAAGGGGAGTATAAATAGTACATAATAGACATAATTGAAAAGAAGGACGTGTCAAATATGAGAAGAATGAGAATTTTAGAAACAGTTGATAAATTCGCGTGAATCGAGAACCAAAGATATTTCCATAAAATATTAAAGATACTTCTGATATTACAATCGATATGTTTGAAATATTCAGAACGTTAGAAGTACAAATTTAGTGCGGAAGTCTAACGAAAATGTTTCCTTATTCGATGGCAAGAAAAATCCAATTATACAGACAACGCGTATCTTAATTTCTTCGGATAAATAATCATATTCTGCTCTAGTCGAAACATTCCAGTTAATTCAACAAATTCCAGTTAATCTCGTAGAATTTGAGTTCCTAGTTTCGCACTTTCGTATTACAGTCGGACAACATTGACATTGGTCGAGGTCGTTTCGAGAATGACTGGCGCCTCGAGACTCTGACAGTTACTATAGATTCTCGTGCGCTTCCCTCTCGTAAATGCATCGATTTCTGATTGAAGCACGTATTTGTCTTGCAGCATAGATCCGAGCTCTCAGCCACCAGGACAGCAAATTCCCATAGGCAACACGCGATCGTTGCCCGACCTGGTCCACTTCCCGTCGGATCAAGAGGATCACTCGAGCAGTACACCATTCAGCAACGTAAGTTCGTCCAATTACGTGTCCTTCACGCGGCTCAGTTTCTTCTTAAACCTTACGAGGCTGCACATTCCTAAATCACATTTTATTACAGTCGTATCTTCCTTCGTTATTTTATTTACTTATTTATTTTATTTTATCGTGTTCATTAGAAAGGGGAATTTCCGTCTTTGGTATTCGTCGGTCTAATCTCTTAAGCTGATTCGTCGTACGCCACCGCTGAAAGATATGCGGCCGCTTGTCTCTATCCGATAAAATTAAATTCAGTTAGAAAATTGCAAACAAGAAGACCAAGTACGGTCTTATACTTTATTAGAGAATTTTAATATGAAATTTATTTTTAAAGGATAACTTGCGATGAAAGAACTGTCATTTGTAAGTGTCAAACGTTACGGAGCAATTTTATTATTTTAGAAGCTCATTGTCTTCGATTCCATTTCCTTTGGACAAAGCCCTTTCAAATTAATACAGAGAAATTAATTCTATCGGTAAAATGAAGGACTCGTTCAAATTCCCACGAATCGTGCGAATCCACCGATCGCGTTAATTTGAATATATCATTGATAAGGTTTTGAATAAAGAAGAATATCTATATATAATTGATTGCATAAGATATAAACTATTGCTTTTAATAGTTCGTCTGGTATTAATATTTATCGTCACACATATTTCACGTGTTATCTATACAAATCGATCGAAGCGTTCATATATTTGCCAGTGGTTGGGTACAGTGTACGGTTCAAACGTCCCCTTTTCTTCATATTTATTTCGGATATACTACAAGATCATGTAATTTTATGTGACTTTGACCCTTTAGCACCGAGTCTCCTTCGTACTATAGCCGAAACTTTCTTTCTTTATCTAGTTATCTAAATTCTATTGGGTTGGCAACTAAGTGATTGCGGATTTTGTCAATAACACCTAATGACAAAATCCGCAATCACTTAGTTGCCAATCCAATAGTAACAGAAGCACGTTTTTTCCAGCTCCTGGCGAAGGAGAAATAACGCATTATAAATCGATACCACTTTGATCGAAAATAAATACATTTATCGTTTAGTTTTTTGATAACCCGTTCAACTATGATTCGAATATACGTAACATCAAAGGTAAAAAGGATAAAGAAATCGCTCCGAATCTTCTAAATTCGTCCGAACGAATTATCCCTTGAGCCATTAGTTTCTGCAAATAGTATTTGCACAACTATCAGCTTGAGAGGCTAGTCTCTCTAATCCAAGACACGACTTTTCCTCGATAAAACTGTAAAACGAAGAAACCGATGCTCCGTTCGGATTAGCCAACTTACTAATTGCAATTAACTAGCGAGTTAACTAATCGAGTTTCTATTCTCCTTCTCGTTAGTCAGATCATTTGACGCGAGATAAGTCGACTAATCCGGACGAGGCATGACAAATTTAAATAACAGGTGGTATCCAGTTCGAAATTCATCGTATCGCCATGTCGTATCAACTTCGTGCAAAAATGCGTCCGCGGAAACGGTGTACGTGTCGATATCGGAATAATCGCGCGCGATTACGATATATACATCTTTTTTTGTCCTATTTTCAACGCGTTCTCAACCCGTTTGACCGCGTCTACTTTTATTTTGTTCGCCTTTCTTTCTCTCTTATATATCCACTACAGACCGTGTCATATCAGGTAGCGTCGCGTGACGTTCGAGTAACATAAAAGGCTTAGGTAGCGTTTCCTTGGAAGAAAGGAATCCGTTTTGAAATGGTGGTACTGCTGGTGTATTCCAGAGTCGTCAAACGAGCAGTCCCACAAATCTGTCGCCGACCAGCTTACCCCAAGCTGGGAGGCTATCCTTTTCGCAGGATCAGACCAGCGCCCAAGTAAATATCCTCGCGATCCTGTACGGTACACAGTATCGGGTTCTTAGAGAATGTTGCTGCACCTGCCAACTCTATAGTCGACAGCGCTGTGTCTTTCTCCACCGTTCACTTTGATCGATCAGAGTACTGTTCTCTATTCCCGTAACTTTGATTGAGAAATTCGCTTTGGATCGATCAGACTCGATATTACAAACGCCGTAAATATTTGACTTCGGGTTTGAAACATAGAGAAAGACGCGGTCTCATCGACTATGCGTGTATAGTATATTAGGTACTTGCCGATGAAATAGCCGAATTTTTCACAAGATTTTTTTTAGATATTTATAGCTTTTTGAAAAATATCTGATTTCTAGCGATAATGATGAACTGTAAAGGAAGGCAGATGATTTTATATATAAAGGGGACAGCTTTGGAAATTATTTACTGTCACTTGGATTTCCATTTAGAGCTTCTTGAATGTGGAATTTAGAACGAGTCTATATTCGTAGCGGTTTGGAAGAATGTGGTTGACCGACTGTAATTCACAATTCCAAATATCACAAGTTAGTAGGTCAGATGTAAAAATTAGATGCGAACGTATAAATTTAATGTGACTAATTCTAAGTTTAATGTCCGTCATTCCTGATTAATCTTTATTCGGAAAATATTAGTAAATAGTAATTTTAGTCGTTAAATATCGAATCAGACGTGGCAATCGTGAAATCGGCCATTTCATATGCAACAACCTAAAAGAGAGATGCCTGGTCTCTATAAAGCTAGTTAGTAGGAATCAGAACGTAACGGCTGGTATTTGCCATGCGTAGTGTTGCATGGAAAAAAGATGTTCTGTGCTTTTCTGTGCTTCGATAACCATCGCTGTGTTACGAGTACAACGTCACAGAGCTTTCGGGTAAACAGCAGCGTATCGTCGTTATCTTAAAATGAAACGTAATGGCGCGAAGTTCGAACGCTCGTTCCGTACGACTCGACGAGAAAGAACGAAATCGACGATTGCATTAGCGATTTCGTTTTTCCACGCAGGCTTATCGCTACCGACGGTTATGAAACACTTAGATCGCCAGCTAAAGTGTTTTACTTTGTACGTAACTACTATGGCATGCCGCTCTCCAGTCGCGTACAATTTCGATAGAGTGCCATTATCGTTCTCCGATGGAGCAATCACGGGCACGGTTTGTTAATCGTTATCTAGATTAGTCGTAGCCTGGCTGAATATCGATTTTATCCTACATCCTGGTCGTAAAACGTTAATGCACCGTGGCGAAAGAAGCGTAACGCCGATCGTTGCGTCGCGAGTTTCGCTACGAGTAAGTTCTCTCGCGAGACACGCGTACCTCGTTCTTCTAATTGCGCTACGAAATTACGAAGATATAATTTTATAATATAAATATCTTTTCCCTTTAATCCGGCGATCGTGTAGTTTGCTACAAAATGGTCAACATTTTTTCAATTGCCACTACTCTCTTGTATTATTGCTTCGAGTGAATCATAAGCGTTCGATGCATGCCCTCTTTTTCATTTAAAACGAACGATTCGATCAACGTTAAGGATAAACGGTTTGGCGCGATATATAAAAAAAAAAAATGATTGAATTTGGTTTCGAATCGTTTGAGCGAATTAGTACCAGCCTCCTGTACGCTTAGCGGCCACCTTTAATTTCATTTTATTTTTATTTTGCCTTTGTTGTAGTGTTTGTTTGTGTTTGTTATTTTGCAGAACCATTTATCAGTGCCTGTTAACTCTAGGTTCCTTCACACGTGTAAGGTTAGTAGCAATTTTTTTTGTTCTTGCGCTTACGACAACGCCGCGCGTTTCACTACAATTCTCCTTCCATTCTTCGACTCGTTCTCCCCCATTTTCTTTCTTTCTTTCGTTTTTAATATCGTCCCGCTTCTTGATAGTATCCGTAGCTTGCGAAACAGAGGCAATAGTCGTACCGCACACGTAAAATACAGCGAAAAGTCACGGATAGTCGAACCTCGGACACGAATTCGGTGATCTCGTAACACCGTGTGTCAACGTTGCAAAGTAGAAAAATTTTGGCTAAAAGTAGAAGTTTCGTGGAATCGTTGACACGCGATCGGGAATTAGCTCGTGTGTTTTTTCCAGACGAAAATACGCGGATAGAATTTCATCGATGAATTTCTCACTGAGATCGTCGGAGGCGTAAACGTTCGATCGGAAATTTTTCCACCGCGTAAATGGAAAATGTTTGTCGTTTAGTTTCGAACTCGTTTCCATGGTCCGTCTCTTAGCTACGGGGGAGGTTATTTCGCCCTGGCACGATGGTTAGAAGTTCCATATCGGAGCTGGAGAACTTTGCCAGCTAAATGAATCCGATATCTTTGTGAATCTTGTTTGCATTCGCGAGGGCTCCGAGTAAAAGAGGAACTTTTATCGGTCGAGTCACTCGACCGGATAGACGTTAATTGTCCGCTTAAGAAGAAAAAGCTCGGCCGTCGCGGATGAATAACGTTTACCTGATAAAGCTCGCTGGTTCGTAATTAAATTGGAAATTGAAGAAAACGTCCGCCCCTCGGGCGATCTCGGCCTTTTCGGTTTCGTGTAAATACAATGGAACCTTTAGTATCCGAAGAGGAAAATTGCAATGAAAATGACGACGAAGCCTTCTCAATCCGAAGTATTATCGCACTGGAGACCTTAGACACAACTGAATTCAACGCAGATCAACGCTATTAAAAATCTTACGATTTGATTTATCAGCAGAACAGAAGATATACGATCTGCAAATATAGTTAACTAAATATTACATTTATATATTGCATATTATCCTTCGTAATTATCCGTGTATTATGCTTTCTGAAATATCCAGTGCCTACAAATAACATTGGCGTACCATTGGGCTCGTTCCAGTATTTATATATCAACTAATTAGGCCCAAGTATCTTAAATTTACGTATCGTATCGTTTAATAGAATTTTCGTATAATTATGAGAATTTGATATTATGAAAATGAAAAGATTTATTGAAGAGCGAGGATGTATGTAGAACAATGTACAACTGTAGAATAATAATTACGGAGAAAACTAATTACAAGACCGTTCTATCATCTGGAAATTCCTTCAGCCGAACGATCACGTATCTCCCTATTAATTCGGATAATGGAGGTTTTACCGTACCACGAAAAGAGACGAGCACCGCGGTCGTCGGTAAACCGCGTTTCCCGTGACTTTGAACGTTCGCAATCGGCATAGAAATCGATCGCGCGAGCCTCGCATAGCTACCGCTACTAACCGTTCAGACTGAGGCTAGGCGAAGGAAAAAAAGAAACCGCCGACCGATCGTTAATAGCAGTGCCTATGAAACAGGGTGTGGCGCTAGAAAACAGCACAAGTACTTCGCAACAGGATCTTCAGAGTTATTCGCAACAACCGGTGCCTCAGCCACCGACGGCGACGTCCCACAGTCCAACTGGTCACTACATTTATCAGCAACCGCACAGTCCTGTGCCACCGCAAAGTCCAGTTAGTATATCACGCCTATATCCGCGTTCATTTCTCCTTTCCTCTGTCCGATTCATCAAACATTTTTCCCCTACGAGGATCCCGTTCGCAAGCTTCCAGCTTATGAAACCTCTTGCCTCTTCCAGGCAAAAAACGATCGGATGGTAGCTTGAAATTCTTTCGCAGTCGAAAGGCCGGGCGCGTCGTTCTTCTTTATTTTTCTTTTTTTTTTTTTGTTTATTTCCAAGTATCCTGTCGGAGCGAATGATTTAGACGGCCACGAAGGTTAATTGGTTTTTAGTCGCGTATTTTGCCAAGGGCAGAGGAAGACGGAGTATACGACGCGTGACAAAAAAAAAGAGAATTTGTTGATATAATGGTTCTTCTTGTGGCTGTTCATAGAAGTCGTCGCAGACACAACAACCGCAGCTCAACTCCTTAGGCTCGTACAGATCCTCGCAGCAGGTGAATAGGCCGTCGCCTCAATCGTCACCAGGACTAACGATTCAAGTAAGTATTTTTATAATAAGTATTTACAGACCAACGATGGAAAAATAAATAACGATTAAATAGCGGAAATATAATTTTGCGAAGATTCGATATTCCTTTTAGTTATTATTTTATAGTTACGAGCGCGTTATATACAATGTACGATAGGTAAAAGGTAAAAGGTACATAGAATTCGATCGAATAATAAAAGAAGTAATAATCGAATAATAAAAATAACAAGAATGTAAATAACTGGCGTAATCTGTGATCGATCGCAGGGCAGCCCGTTGAGTTACAGTAATAATCCATCGGCGCCTCCTAGTCCCACGGGTCATCCAGGTCCACCGAACTTAACGTCAGAGAACATCGACCAAAACAATTACTTCCTGAACCAGGCACAGGCAGCGGCGCTTCAACAGGACTTCGAGCAGTTCACGATGGTTAGTAAAAGGAGTCCGTCCTTATCGTGGAGTATCGCGGTTGCGTATTCAGCCACCGTCTCGTGTTCTCTTCCTTTCGCAACGATCCAACGCGATACCTCAGGTTTAAATCTTTCAGACAATTTCACGTTGTCTTGGTGAGAAAGTATCTTTGGAAACGACTCGACGAATCGTCCCGATCGTTCGTTCGATTTTACCGGATTCGAAGCGTCGCTCAAGGGATCTTCGAATATCTGCCTTATTACCAAGAGTGGCGCTATCGACATCACGTTGCGTTTCGGCCATGAACAACGGCTTCGCCGTTATTGTTTTATTGCTCGTAACGCGGAAGCTAAATCGATAGCACTGCGGTTGAGACATTTTATTTAACATCGCACGGCAGTGGAGCACGCATGCTTCACGTTCGACTCGTGCTACTTTCCATTATAATTGATTTTAATTTATAATTGTAGCGAAAACGATGATTGTCAAATTTTTTTTACTTTTTCTTTCTTCCTTTTTTTTTCTTTTTTTTTTAAAGATAGTAGCGTCTTTTGGTAGTCGGAATCTAGATTATGATAAATGATCGACAGTGGCTGATAAAAGTATTTCGGCGCTTAAGAGACACTTACGTATGTAATTGCTGCCTAAAACATTTTGAAATACGATCAGCACCGTATCAGAGACACGATCGTTACGATCGTATTGCTAAAGTTTGAAACCAATCTGAAAATGTATATAGAAATTAAAAGCTACAAGTGTTATATGTATTCGTAAAAGATTTCTACGAGTGCTCAAACACTTTTGTAAGCTACTGTCTACGTCCTAATTTATGGTCAAACGAAAATTACACGGTTCTACGGAAATAACTCACGGTTTCACGCCTTCGTTGTTTAATCAGGTACCTTCTACGATATAATTGCGGATACGCTTATAGTAATCGCGCAATACGAGCAACATTTTCTTTAAAAAGATTCAAATGTATCGATCAGGGACTAAAGACATGCAGAAGTATTCTTTCGACAAAGAAAAAAGAAAGAAAGGATAAACACGGACAAGGATACACGAGTCTCTTATTACGAGTGTAAGCCAGTCAATTATTTCTCGTCCAAAAAACTTCATCCCGTGTTGCGTCGCTTTTCCGCTTTCCTTTGGTCGCTGGTTTTCCGTACGAGGCGTATTGTTTCGATCGAAAAATTCCTGGCGCACCAAAGTACATCTTATCCATCGAATAATTCTTTCACGGAAACTTCTGACGATTCGTTCGAGAGACGCGCAACTTTGCATCTCTGTAACGTAGATCACGCGGACTCGACAACAACTACGTTTTAATTGGATCGTAATTGTCTGTTTGTGCATACGGAAGGGAGTGGTAAGTACGCGAACAGTTATCGTTTCGTTTGCGTAAGATTTTGGGAATGCCGCTGAGTATGTATGATTTTCGACGATCCTTTACGTAGAAGCGATCCATGTAGACGCCACCTACGGTCTCGATCTGCATGATACGCAACGTCTTGTCGACGTCTCCGTCGACACTTTTCTCTTTATTTGTCGAGCGCGTGTCTGATTGCGATGAATTTTAGGCTCGCTCGTGATGAACGCAATTTCAATATATTCTTGGCGCTTAATTGCTCCTATGATTTACTGCGTTACGGCTCTCATTCTTTCTGAATGCGTTTGTTTTTCTGTGTTGCATTTAGGTAGTTGGCCATTTGTTGTATATTCGTGTATCGCGTCGAACGAGCGTTAAGTCTTTGCCTATCATAATTTGATACAGAATTAAGCCTAACGCTTATAGATATAATTTGATGTAAAGAACATGCCGATCGTTTCTAATCTTCATCATATAGGAATAAATAGAAAAGTATAATAATTAGCAATATGATAAAAGCAAGAACGATGATGCTGGTTAAACATGGAACGTCGTAAATAATCGACTGTTGTTATAAATAATAAACTGTTTGTTCGTCTCAAAAATAGCCCTTACGGTATCTCGAAAATTCATTTGATATAAATGGACTTTTGCATACCTCGTCCGAAAAAGTAAAGGCAAGTTTTTTCATTATTAAAATACAGCCACATAATTTTCATTTTTTTCCTTCCACCCTATTAAGTATACGCTATTATTAGCATTGTGGCGTATTATTGAATGGTATGAAATCATGGTGCGAGACAAAAATAGACAACAAATGGATACCGGCCTCTTCATTGCCCGAAGATCACGATTTCCCCTCGATCGTGGCTCATGGATATCCGTGCATAATTTTTCACCGTGTTCCTCCACGATGGCTGACCTTCACAAACCTAGACGATATGAATTATTCCACGTGCACGTGTTACCACGAATTTCTCCGTCACTCACGCTTTTGGTATGCCGCTCGTTTTGGTCGGGCGTTCCGGCGATTAAAAAGGTCGGAAATTATGCGAGTTAATAATCCATGAGCCGCCTGTGTCGTTGTCGCGTGCATTGTTAATCATCGCTCGTATCGACGAGCGATTAACGATCTCTCTGTTACAAGTACGGTTCGCTTTGCTCGCTTCGAATTCTTCGTCGTTGGGATTCTTCCACGGTTTGGCAAATTCGCGCAAACTGGAAGAACTATGTCGGCCCAAAAGCTTGAAATTACTTTCCACTTGGTTTTCTGCATGCGTCTGTAACTTTCCTTTGCCGCGAACCAGCGTTTTCGTTGCCGTTCGTAGCCAAGTGCATAATTTTTCATTGCGCCCGATCGATAGACGCAGCGATTCTGCGGTGCATCCTTTCGAACACGCGCTTCTTTTTTTTCCAACGACTGCACCAGCTCGTACTGGAGAGACACGATCTCTTTTCCCACCTTTAACCCTCGCATTCCTGCGGCCGGGTTACTGGATATCCGACGAATTTAAGGTGTGATAACTCGTATAGTGACAAAATTGTTTGTATCAGTTACGAAATGAAACAATTATCCTAGCAAGAGATCGATGAACAATGCACTACACGAGCCTCACGGAAGAGAAATTGATCGACTACGTTTCTAGTTTTTATCTAAACATATACATGAATATTTACGTGATTAGTGGACTGCGGATATTCATGCGTTTGTATACAGAATACATACGATATGCAAATACAAAATATCTAAAGTAAATTATTCGCTGGAATATTCAGTTCTTACTTGGGATCTGTTTCTTTCTGATCTCGGTTATGTTTGGGAAAAATCCGCGGTCTAACGATCTATGTTTGAGTCTGTCGGAGAACGAAAGAACTTTTTTATCGATTAGAAACGCGAATCGTTAGACTTTGCACATTCATGTATTACACCTTGATATTTACTTCTTCTATTTAGAGCATCATCGCAATCCTGTTATTCGATGCTTTATCGCCAATAATTTTTCTGTTATTTATTCGAAAATATCAGATACACGAGTATGTATAAATCATATGCGAGAAGCAATAATTTGTTCAAAATAGGAACATGATACACATATTAGCGATCTTTCAGCGCGAATCTCAATGAACCCGGCCACCGCCAGCCTCCACAGTTTACATTTCGATGGTTAATTCTTCACCCTCGCATAAGAAAGAAAAAGAACAGAAAATACTTCCCTTTTTTAACTGCCTCGTTCTGCGAATACGATTGAAATGTTAAGCCTTGATGTTTATCTGTTGCCCGCATCCGTCAGGATTGGCCGAAATTCGCGCAGCAGCTCATGGAACTTGGTTGCACCTGGAACCCGCAGATAGAGGTGAAATAACGCCCTTGACAAACTATATGAACTTGATCCTTTTCTCACAACCCCTCGACACGACGAGCTTCCACTTTCTTCTCGCAACTTTCGCGTTCTACGTGCCGTCACCCGTTCTCCTACTTCGTTATCTTTCTTCTTTTTTCTTTCTTTTTTTTTCTTCTTCTTCTTTTCAAGAAGCGAACGATTAATCGATGTCTACGGTCGCGTTAAAAGAAACTCACGGTGTTATCACGATGTGGTCGTTGGCGCGATAATTGACCGTTCTGGGGGCAAAGAAACGCACCAGGCGGTACTACGATTTAATAAGAATCGATCGTTGGAGCGTTTACGTTCCTATACTTCCGCTTTATCTGGCGACCTTGTCGTTGAACGCCGCCATAGCACCGGGTCCCGTGATAAAATTTACAAAACGACGTCGTGATGGTTTACCGCGCGCTTTACGATGGATATACCGAGGTTCTAAAAGACGAATAAGACGTAGCAACGTGAAACTTCCTCGGTTCGACTCGCGTGGCGCACGAGGTCCATTCGCTCGACCCGCGATACCCCGACGAAGTCGCCGCGATATCAGGATGGTAATTTTATTACGTAAGTTTCGTATGTTCGCTCTAACGTAAGTCGTTCTGATGCACCGTAACGTTCGGCGAAGGAAAAATCGAACGCCAATTTCTATGAACGAACGAAATCAGCAAAAGAAAAGAGAAGAAGGAAACGAACAAATTGCAGCATTTTTTCGCGAATGGTTTCGAACGTTCCGTTACCTCTGAAAGAATATCCGTCGGAATTTTCATCGGAGAGTGATTGAAAAGCTGGTAAAGTCATTACAACGAATACAGGCTAGAAACGGAGGAACGGTAACGACCAATTCCACTAAAGAATGAACGTATCCACGTGGCGAATAAAAGCGCTTACGATTCGATCCGCCGATACGCATTTCGTTTCTTCGTTTTTCTCTTGCGTTTTCTTGCTCCCGCGTCCTTCCTTCTCTCAGCCTGTCCTCGTCGTTCGGCCGCACCCTACCCTTCTTCTTCGCTTCGTCCTCGCATGGAATCACCCTCGAGCTGATCGACTGCGGCAAGAACGCAGTACATGCCGATGTAATTAATACACGACGATCGAGCGGATCTAGCGTCCACGGATCAGCTCTTCCGCTTCCATCCTCCCGTTATTTCTTTCTCTCTGTCTCTGTCTCTCTCTTTCTCTTTCTTCCGATCCCTCTGTTCGATTCACCGGAAGAATTTACATCGACGATATATCGTAGCGTTACGAACATAGAGATTCACTCGTTTTTATTTTATGTTTTTCGCTTCAGATGGACACGCCCGTGCCGACCAACATGATTGGAACGTATATCGGTTCGCCGAATCACACCACGAATTACACACAGGTGAGCAAGATCCTTCAACATCGCCGAACTGGCGAATTGTTCAAAGATCGTAAATTCCACGCGTTTCTTCTTCGGCAACGCGTTTATTCACGTTCGCATGAGAACCTCGTCGAGTTCGAACCGCGTTAATTGATTTAGTAGAGTACCGACGTGTCTCGCAGGTAAACGAACAGACGCTGCGAGAATCCGTTAAACTATAATTGACGTGCTCGCTGTACCGAGTGGATTTAATGGTAAAATAGTAGGATTTCGAATGCTCGACGGAGTACAATTCGGTTTGGCATTGATTTGCAGAACGACACGATGAATGTGGGAGGTGAGTTGGGCAGCGCAGATGCCGGGTACTTCAGCACGAGTCCCCAAATGCCGTATCAACCTAACACAACGACCACTACTAGCAACAACAGCACCACCACTCAGCAACTCACGCCTCAGACACCGAACACCCCAACGATCATTCTCACTGGTGTGTTCTTGTAAAATTTTTACTTACGTCAAGAGATACGTGTTGCCTTTTTCTTCTGCTACCAACTTCCGTATCAACCGAGATTGTTCGCTCATTTTCGATTTAATAAATTTCTTAAATATGTTCTTAACACTTTACCGATCGATCGGCTTTTTGTCGCCGACAATCTTTCTCATTATTCGAGCAGTAATTTGTTATTTAGTACTAAGATACCTTGCTCAGTTGTGTCGGTTGCGCTACTTTGTAAGCTCCCACAGTTTTATACCAATTTAAAAAACTTACCGTTCGCGATGAACGAAAAGAATGGCATTGGAGAATCTAAATCGAAACAGAGCCGGCGCCAGGGAGAAACTGCGCCCCAGCTGCCGGTCCGACGTGCGTACGCTGTTGAACCGCAAGCGGTCGGTAAAGTGTTAAATGAAGTAAAAGGATACGGTAAAAGTCGTTGCCGATATACGTATGATAATTCGCGAAAATTGCAGAGAACGTACTTAACAGGTACTTTTCTCTACAGTTTCGCAGTAATAAAATACGATGTATCGGTTAAACGTTATCGAAATACTAAATATTAAAATTAAAATCTATCGAAGACCTGAACGATTCTTCTTTCGCAGACTTCTCCGGGGCAGACGACCTTACAAATCCGGAATTCGTAAAAGATCTCGGAACGGCGATGATGAGCGACTTCGACTCAGATCTTTTTCCATCGGACGACGCTTTAAGACAGGGTCTCGATCCCATCGACATGGATGGTCTACAAATGCTCACCGACCCGACGATGGTTATATCCGATCCCAGCGCCGAAGCCCATTTTAGGCGGGATCGACTTTAAGGCGAGACATTTTACTCATTTTCGATTATGCGCTGACTATATTACGTAGGAAATTTTATCTGTCCTGGTGTCGCGATTTATTCTTGGGACACTTTGACAAATGGGACGAGTCTTGTTCGCGGCCGTCGATGCGCTTCCAACGGGAAATCGTCTTTCTACGAACGGAGCAATCGCTACCACCGCCATATCTTCGTCATCGACGTCGAGAAAAAGGAAAACGAGAACATCGTAAATCGATTAAAAGTAATCGGTAGGAACGCGATCAACGAATTAATTGTGCGATTCGTTCGATCTTTCTCCGTCGAAAATGCTGTAATATCGAAGACGAAAGCAACGAGAAATTACGATCGTACGTCACGAAGGCGAACAATCGACCAGAAAACGTGTTCGCGTTGGAATCGACCAAGCGACACTGATGTCCCGTTCGTGATAAACCGTTAATTGAGGATTAAGTAATACAAATCTTTATTAATCCTTTTTTTATTTTATACTACTTTGTACATTGTATCATGTATGATCTCTAAGAAGCACAAAACAAAATGTCTACTGATTTATACATGCTTTTATCATATACGATCCTAGTAAGGTAAAAAAGAAAGATACTACTGTTTAGGTGAAAATTAACGTTTAGCGAAAATGATAAAAGAAAAAAGAAAAATAAGAAAAAAAAAAAATACAGAATATGGGTTGGTTATGCTCCTCATCGACGTACGGGGAGTACTTAACGGGGAAGAAGCTATCAAGCATGTGAAACGCATAAAGACATAGACAGTGGGGAGAGGAGGGAGACACCCCTCGGTGATATCTCGCCGAAAACGATCGAGCATTTGAACACTTTACTCTCTATCCTTTCCTTCGTTGCGCACTCGCGCTCGATTCAGCGTTCACCTACATTTCGAATTTCCTTTCCTGAACCGCTAACCGTTCGAATTCGAACGTAGCGAGTTCAATTCGATTCTATATCATTTTCTTCGTTCGCAGTGTCGCTTCACGCGGTAGACGTTAAACGAAGAGAAAAGTAAAAGTAATTACTAGAAAAGAATGGAAATGAAAAAGAAGAGAAGAGAAGAGAAGAGAAGAGAAGAGAAGCAAAGAGAGAAACGAACAAAAGGTAGGAAGAAGGAAATAAAACCGCAGAGACGAGTGTACCTTCGGCGGTCGTCAATTGTTTTCTGAAAGTAATACGCTGTACTTTGTATACACGTAAAATATTTAAATTGGATGCCAGCGGCCGCGCTTGTCGCGTTAGACTTATTCCACTACTATAATAATTGAGAAAATAAAAAATATAAAACGACGCTTATATCTGTATACAGTGTACGTAGTGATAATCGACCTTTTTCGAGCGTCATTCGCTCTTTGATTATATAAGCGAGCAAGAGGAACGACCGAACGAAAACGAAAAGCTTAGACTACGACATACTGGAAAGTGTTAACAGGACTATCCGCAAACTATTCGAATCACTCAGATGTTTTGTACCTTAGAATTTTATTCAACCACGCATTATATCGTATAATTGTATATTGTTAAACATTCGTCGTACGTGTTAAATAACGATAAAAATGTAAAAGAAGAGAGCGAAGATGAAAACGAACACTTCACAGCGACCGCTTCATAGCCGCTTCAAGTACAAAAAGGCGGAGCGCACGGTAAAGACATTGGCTGTAGCGGAGGCCGCGTTCGCACCTATCGAATCGATTCGTACGCCCGCGACGCTACGACCATACTGGAAATCGGTCGAGTAATTCGTTTATTCGAGGCGAACGGAGAGGTTGATCGGTCGAGACGGTCGCTCGAGCACGAACAAATGGCGCGTGATCGAAAGCCTGACACGTTTGTCGAAACTTTTTAATAGAGTTCTATTGAAATTGAATTTCGTAGAAAGTTACTCTAACGCTTGTTGACAATTGTCCAGAGTTTACGGCCGGCTTTATTTCCACGCAACGCTGCCGATCCACGCCGTGTCGCCGTTGTTTCAGGTTCTGTACCGGTTCTCGCTATACAGTCTCTGTGCTGTACCGAGTATACTGCCTGTTATCGTGCCTAAGCACAACATCCGATCGTTTCCAAGTTAATCAGCAACACGCGAAACTGGCGACAGGCTTGTGCATCGATCGGACGTGATATCCTCGTGAACAACATTACAAATCATTGAATGAATGATCGTGGTCGATTTCGAGCGATGATTAGTTATTAACGCAGATATCCTTAGTCTCGATATCATCGATTAATCTTCATCGTCTATCCTACGGTTCCGATAAATAACATATTTATTCGCACCTGTTCGCGTGACTCGTGTATTAACCGTAACTTGAAAATAACGTCGCGGAATAACGTAATTTATAGGGTCTTTGATGGATGAACTTGCGCTTCGCGAACGGATTCTTTAACATCGTAGAAATTAATCCAGATACGGCTGAATTCTTTTCGTAGCATCTTTTTAAATTAGTCACATTTTCTCTTCGTTTGTGGCTTAAATCGAATACGATGAATACATTTTTGTACTATTCTTGGCTACTTTTTATAAAATGGATTTACCCGTTCTAAACGTTTTCGGGTAATATTGTAAAAATCGCGAAATGTAATAAAACTATATTGCAATCACCGTTTTGCAAGCTTGATTGGCATATCTGAGTTGACCCTTGAAAACTATGATTATAAAAGAACGTCTGAAATGACTGGAATGGCTGAAATTGGTTTTTATTATCGTCACGCTCGATATCAAGCGAATATGTTCAACGCCGTAATTCAATATTATCTTCAATATTGAGTTAGCTATGTTACCGATAGTTAGAAATAACGTTGCTCGTCGCGTTACTATGAAACGATCATGTTGAAGCAATATACTCGAGGGATAAAATTTCACCCTTTTGGTAATAGTTTTCGAGGGTTGCGACCAAACAATGAGAATTTGTACCCTTGGAAATTTTGATAAAATTTTATTCAACGATAACGGAAAACCCGATTCGTAGGTTGAAAGAGCGTAGAAATTAAAAATTAGTATCGTAAACCTGTACGCAAGAGTTTCGTGCTTAGCAACGATTTTTGCCACGATCGTGGCAGAAAGTTCAAGGGCGACCAAAGGAATCAGCTTACACGAGTCGTAAAAACCTGTTGCAATTTGTAACCTGGTCCAGGTGAACGATGGATAAAGATAGAAAGAAAGGGAGGAGCTTCCCTTCGATTCGTTCACTTTTGCCACGAGAAAGTCTCGTTACCGCGAGACGGTGCCAAAGCGCGTAGATATTTGTCGCCCCGTTTTATAGATTGTAAGATCGTTCTGATCGATTGGCGGGAACGTACAACGTAAACGAGCAACGTAACGATCCCCGACCATCGTCCGAACACCTGTACAAACCACCCTAGATCCGAGTCAACCACGTCAATTTTGGTGCCGCTTAGGTCGAACGATCTAACGACGCGCACTCTTTTCCACCGTACGCGACTCTTTAGTTTTTCTAAATCGCGGTATCTAAAGCGAGCGATCAACGATTCGCGCGAGTTCCGCTTCGACTCGCCACAATGTCGTATTGTCAAATTGTCAACGCGATCGCAATAAACAGCTCGTTATCGATAAGATCAAGGTCCGATACCGAAAGGTCGAGGGATGTGCGCCGATATAAGAAAGAAAGCGAACGTAACGGATACATTTGGTGGAATTGTTGCGGTGTGCGTCGAGTCCTGAAGGATGTCGTACCGTACTCGAAGAGATCAACGAATTCACGTAACAAAATCTCCTCGGTATCGGGAAATTCGCGAACGACCGGCGACTCGGCTCACGCTGAATCTTATTTCGTTGAGAATTTCCATAGTCTATGAATCTAGATAGTTAGACAAATACAGCGATCGAATAAGAATTTCCGGTTTCGAGGAGCAGTTAACGCTCGACGACGCGAGGAATTATTTTGTTTGTCGATATTTAACAGAGACCTGCGTGATATTTCAGGGCATTCTCTCTTTTCCTCCTTTGCTTTAACCCTTCTTCTCCACATTCTTCTCTCAACGTACATACGCGTACGAATGAAAAAGAAACGCGTAAAATATACCACGATCTGCACTCCTTGCTCTCTTTCTCCTTTTCCAACTGTTTCTCTTCCGCCCGCACATCACACACACATACACGAACACACACACACACACACCGCCCTCCTCCCCTCTCTCTCATAGACATACGTATACACGCACGCTGTTTCTGCGCTAAGAGAAAGAGAACGGTTTAAAAGCATGAACGCGTTGATTTATCGTCGTAAGAAACGGAGATCTGGTGTCTGCGTGACAAGCGCGCCGAAACTGAAACGAGGATACGTTTTCGTCGCGACCCGTACGTTTAAAAGGGTCGACAAGACGATGAGAAACGACAGGAGAGAAATGCACACAGCGGATGCAGGGAAACGTCTCGACCTCTGATCGATCGTCGCATCGAACGCGCGCATGCGAGGATTTTAAGAAAGAGAAACGGAAGGAAGGAAACATTGTAATATTTGTATATAGCCATGTTATCGTGGTAAAGAGAATTACCTATATTATTATAAATATTACGCATATATATACATATATACGTGTACGTATATGTTTATATATATACATACATATTATAATATATATGTGTATATATATAACGCATATTTAAGTCTGTAATGCCGTTACGTTGTTGTACCATAATTATTGTGAACACCATTTCTCAGACATCGATTTTTTTAAATAAAAAGAAAGTCTCAATATCGACATGCACTAAGTACCAAGCAGAGCATCCGTCGGAACAAAAACATCCACCGCACAGAACGATCCGGTTTCTTATCTTACAACAAGATTAGCCACGATATTTTCGCCTCGTCTCGTCTTCAACCGCGTCGCCTTCTTACGCTCACCTATTATAACGTTTTCACGCTCGGATTTTCACCATTTGCGCTCATCGTTTTAGTCCTTACTCGACTGCGGGCGTACCGCGAAATTATCACGCGCCCCACGCCGACCTTCCAGAACGCTTGCAACAAAAAGGAAGAAACGTCAATTTTCCTGGCTCGAGATTTATCAATTATATCGCGGAGATCAACGCGAACTTGACCGCGGTTTTTCGCCCCGCAACGAAACAGAATCGAGAAAGGACTGGATGAGGGCGCGGCGACTTTTGTAACGATCGGTGCCTGAAACGTTTCACCAACGAGCCTTTTTTGTCAGACTGATGTTCGTCTTTAATCTATCTAACTAACGATCGGCAGCGCGCTGTACACGCTCTCGCACCACCAATTCACGAAGTCAGTCTGCGACCAGAGACGCGACGAAGGAGGCTTGAGCGCGATGCGCGCTCGGTATCGCGTTTAAACTCGCGCGAACCAATCGTTTTTGGCGATGGAAAGTTAGCAACAATTTCTCTGCGATGCTCCATCAACCCTTTAACGGTGCAGCTCGAGAGAGATTCAGGCAAATCGTCAAATACAGCGCTGTGAATTAGACCGCAAAAAGGCGAATGTTGCGTTGATGCAACATTTTATTTACAATTTTTTTCTTTTTTTTTTTCATTAATTCGCATCGTTGAATTCTGTTTTTTAACGGAAGGGGACTTCATGGATTTATTTAGTATTTCTTTTTATTATCATCCCTTTTTTCACCTAGGTCTTATATTAGTTATAGAAAAATTCTGCCTTAAAACGTGGATGGTTTTTTACATTTCTGGTTTACTTGGTGGGCTTCTTTGAGACATTCGTTGTTTTAATATACCTGGATAAAACAATATGTAAATTGTCTTACATACTTCTCTCGAGTAGCAGTAACAAGTTTGGCGATAGGACAAACGAGGCTTTACAAATAAGTTTCATGAATCGCGGATCTTTTGGTTAACCAATTTTACATAGCACGACAAACTTGTAAAAGCGAAGCCTACAGCCTCTAATCTGTAACTGGTTAATTTAGTGATATTATTAGTTGGTAAATTATTATGCAAAATCTCGCAGAAAAAATCGAAAAAGGAGGTTTGAAGGAAAATTTCCTCGTTACACTGTCAAAGGGTTGATAGAATTTTAATTTTCAATCCTTTCTGCAAAGCCTATTTTCCAACAGTTCGCAGAGCCTACAATAGCAATTTCTCTGCGAAATACGAGACTAAAATATCAAAAAATCATTCGCGTGAATTTAATCGCGATCGATCGAGCGAACGCGGCCAAGAACGCGAAACGAGCGAATCGAGATCGAACTTCTCGCGAGCGAGAAACATTCGCAGTGAAATTTCGATCTCGATGATACTTTGCAGTACGTTTTCGAGTTGCTAGCTGAAAGAAAGCTCTGCGCATTCTAAATACGGCGGACGTCGGCGCGATGCACGCACGAAACGAAACGAAACGAAACGAAAAGAAAAGAAAGCGGAGAAAAGGGAAAAAAGAATAAAACGCATTGAAAGATTTCTCACACGACACCGTGGTCCTTCTGCCCGTCGATGTGTAAATAATTGTTTCATATTGTTGTAAAGTAGAACGGTGATAAGGAGAGATGGATGGTACAAGTAGGAGACGTCGGTACTCGCTTGCCGAAAGTTTAAAAGTCAAAAAGTCTCCCCCGTAATGTAAGCGCACAAAAAGAGGGTTAACGATCTATGTGTCTTCTTCGTGTTTAATCGTATCTTTGTTATTAAATCTTGAACGTCTTACGAATGTTTATCTGTGTATTTGCCTAGGCACCTGTCTTTCTTTCTCTCTTTTCCTTTAGTGCCGCCGCCCAACCACGTGGATCGTCCAGGTAATTGAAACATATATATATCTTTTTTCTCAATAAAAATCTCAATAAAAATCCGATATACGAATTTTGATTTTTATTGCTACATCTCGTCTACGACGCGCGTCGCTTGTCTCAAAGTGTTTTTCTTTATTATTTAGCAGAATTGCGCACGGAAGTCTGAACAGCATCGACTCGTTCTACTTAATCGGATCAAAGGTGCAACAAGGAGTGTACTTTGTTCATCGGTGGAGGTCACACGACGTGACTTCCGTTTTAAAAAATTACATGATACGGCACGAGAAGAATATTAGAAACGCATTGTATTCCAATGTATTCGAAATACCGAACTGTATCAACGACTGATTATATGCACCGACTACCAAAACCAATGTCTCTCTGTCAACCATTAATACTTAGTCTTCTTACTAAATTTCTTTGCCCTTGACAAGTCTTAAATAGACTTACGTGTACTCTACAAACGAACCTCTACAGCTAATTAATGTACCTATCGTTTGTTAATATTGTTTTCCATCGAATATCTTTCGATTAACATCGCTGTACGCGACGTCAATTGAATCGGCGTGAAATTTCGTATCCTTTTTTAATCTAGCGCTAGGTCTTCGAAGTTGGAGGTCTGAGGACTCGCTTGATCCTTTTAAATCTAGCTAACGCCATCCCTGGATCTCCATTCAAGCCGCCGAAAGCTTCCCCGTATTCCGTCGCCAGTGGTCCCATCTCTTCGTTACTACCCGTTAGCGACGCCACGGAATCCGATCTTTTTTCTAACAAAGAACCCCGTTCTGCTACCGCCTTTTCCTCTTCCGTCATCTTCGACGCGCTCGACTACCGACGGAACCATTCGTTTAATGACGCTCGTAGGAATTAACCTGTTAACCGGGAAGACGAGTTAACTCGCCGTTTGAACAATCTCATTATTTAAAGATTCCATTTCTTTTTTCCGAATTATAAATTACATCGCGTTCGTACAACAGCACTCGCTGTACGAGTTTTCCCTTTTGGAAAGACCAAGACTCGTGCCTATCGTCAATTTTTAATTTCGTAATTGTACAAAAGTTTAAAGAAGAACCCGGTCAACAAGTTAACGATGTATTACCGGATTAATTCCCTTCTTTCACCTTTGCATCAGCAAGTGCCCCTCGTAAGTTCGAGTCCAACGTGTAATCAGCCGGTAGACTCGCCTCCAGCTTGACGTTACGTTGTTCCGGGATCAACATAGAATTTTTAGATCTTCTTTTTCTCTTCTTCTTCCGATCGGTTCTCGTCAAAAACGCCTGTCGCGCGTGTTTCTTTGGTATCGTTTCCGACTGCATTATCGATCGCTTCTTCACCGTTCTCGGCCAAGACTTTTTACTCGAGCTCGAGTCACTAGCGTCTCGCGTCTTTTCCTGACCGCTGTCGTGTCTCTTTTTCCTCTTTATCGGCTGTTTCTCCGCGTTATCACGAATCCGAGACTTGCCAGAATTTCTATCCGCGACAGATCTCTTAGGCGAGTCATCTCCAGTCAGTGCAGCCTCCGGAGCCTGTTCTTCCTCGTCTTCTTCCAACTCGCGCAATTCGTCGAATCTCGCGTTATTCTCCTCGATCTCCTTAAGGCGCTGGTTCTCCTCGATCTCTCGTTTAATCTGCTCTTTGATCGAATCGATCTTTCGCTGGATCTGCTCCTCCACCCGTTTCTGATAATCTTCGTCTATCTGTTCCGCAGTCTCGGCTTCGTTCTTTGAATTCGCCAATTTCTCAGAATCATCCACGGCCGATGTTTCCGCCGCGTTCGCCACAACTTCCACTTTCGCCGCGTCTGCACTGCTGGCTACGTCGGCAATTTTCGACTCCTCGGCTTTCGACGTTTCTTTAATGCCAGTAGCATCGCCGACCAAGTCGTTGGCTGCCTTGCTGTTACCGGACAAATTACTTTCCCGCGTTTTCGCGTCTCCCGTAGCCTCTTCGCTTCCTTGAGCCAGAATTTTCCCAGTTTCGCCGCTTTCGATCGTTGGTTTTTGGTCGTTTGACGTCGATGGCTGCTTCGAACTATCCGTTTCGCGGTCGCAATTGATCTTCGACGCTTCATTCTCGTTCTTGTCAACCACGTTCCTTTTCGATTGATCGTTGGAATCCTTGTCGGTTTTAGTTACTCGAGCCTCGGCTACCTTGCTACCCTTGTCAGTAACGGTGTCTCGTTTTAAGGACGTCTCCGCGGTTTTTTGATCGCTAGACAGATCGCTAGACGTTGCAGAATTGTCTGCCTTCCCAGCAATCTCGGCGTTGTCCGTTTCTTTCGAATTTTCGTGGTCCCTCTTCACTCGAACGTCACCGTGCACCTTTCTTTTATCGGTTTCTTCGTCCGATGCATTATCTTCTAAGGCTACAGTGTCCTCTGCAGCTGCAAGAGCGTCGTCGTCCATCTCTTCGTAGTCCTCAGAGCCGGAAATTCCTCTTTTCACCACGTCTTTCGATTCGAAGTCATCGTACAAGTTAGATCTTTCTTCCTGATCGGTAAATCTCGCAGAATCTTCGTTTACACGGTCGTTGGCCTTGTACCTGAACGTTTTACACACAAGTTAACTTATATCACACGCTTTACGTATTATGCGATAACATCGCATGTATTTATCGTATCGGGTTGAGTAACAAGTTGGTTCGTCTTCGAAGAAAAGCGATTTCTATAACTTGCTACGCGACACCAATTTTCCGCCAAGGTTCTACTTTCTAAATTATATCGTGAAAAATATAAATTTCCGTTATAGTCCACGGTCTACCGGCAATCGTTCGTCCTACACGCGAAAATACCTGGTTTCTTTGTGTTTTGAACCAACTGCAGACTCGTCTTCAGCTTCGTCCGCGTACTCGGATTTTTCCTGATCAACAGGGGCCTCGTAATCTTTGTCTGGAAGCCTCGGAAGATCTCTGGAAGAGCGATCGATTCTCGAAGCACTTTTACCACCTTTGTTAGAAGTCGAACGTTTTTCCTCCTTCGCCGCTTCGTTCAAACTCTTCGTATTGCTCTTCTTAACCGCGTTGTCGCGTTTCACCCGTGCACGCTTCTCGGCGTCCTCCACCTGCGCAGCTTTGCCGCTCTCTTTAGCGTCGATGTTGCGTTTCGAATTAATCAGATCGTCTCTTTGTTCACCGGCTGACTGAAAAATTCGCTCGATCGAGGGATCTAACTTGCTGTTTTGGTTCTCGATTACGTAACCATTGGCTTGCGCGTTACTGAGAACAGAAGAGAAGCAACCACAACATGTCTAATGGAGATTGGACGTAAAGAAAGAATTTATGGCTGACGGTAGAATTCCATTTGTGTATAAACCTTCCAACCGTTCCATTTAATTGGAGCCCATAAGTAAATAAGTAATTATATTATATATTCTGATTATTTATATTTAATTGTTATATAATTTACTATATTATACATATATATATAAGTAAATCGATAGCTGTATAATAAAATATTGGTGGCTGAAGCTATAAAAGCTTGTGTCAATTTGCCAGAAGCTAGTTGTTGTTATTATTATTATTTTATTAGTTATTAGCTTCTGCTCGCTTGATTTACGCGATGAAATCATTCGTAGCATGATTCTCCGTTTATTTCGAGCGGCGTATCCTAAATTCACGTTCAGAGAAGCGAACTCGATCGGCGAGAGTTCCTTTCACCTAACGGTAAGTAAAAATTTCGTTGAAACGGATGCTGCGGTCCGTACGAACGAAATTCTACTGTATGAAATTGGAGGAACAGCAACGGATAATAAATTACAGACGGACGAAGAAGAAACGCGTAAGGCATACTTCGGTACCTGGATGCGTCTTTGAAAAACTCTGGATAGCAGTAAGAAACGAACGATTGAAGTATTATCGACAGGACGAGGATGCAGGCACAGTTTAGCTGGAATCGTTCGTACATGGCGTGGCAAAAGGAGCATCGTAGTGTAGATCTCTACGAATAACCGGACGTGCCAGCTACTTTCATATTTTGATCTCTACTGATTTTTAATGAAACGTATCGGACGACGTTGCCGCTGCGTGAATATGAAGCGGCATTCGATCGAGTTCGATCGAGAGGCTGCTTTTGTTACGATCGATGCCACGTAGTCATGGCAATAAATCACGTAATGATCGGTGAATCCTCGTTTTAACACTTTGACTGCCACGCCGAAATCCCATGTTTCCTTCAGGACGCCACGTCTCACGAGTATTCTTATTGTTCGAAGCGTATAATGGCAAAATAATAATAAATCGACGACGTAAGACGACATTCTTCTCCAATGGACCGTTTATCTCATTGGTGGTCATGGGTGACCATCGTGGCGCCTTGGTAACAGTCGATAGCGACGTATTATAACGAGGCATCGTCTATTTCAACAAACCATTCGCGTTCGTTATTTCGTCGTAAGCAGAACGTGCAGAATATACTGTTGAAACGTGTAAGAGATATTAGTAAACGGTATTTGCTCGTTCTATATGCAATAGCAAGGTATGTTCACGCTTCTAACTTCAATTGTACGATCATAAGGCAGCATTTACGATTATTTTCTAAGCTGTGTTTATGATAATATTCGTAGAATAGCCCTCAAAGATATGGATGCAAACACAGTGCACCGTTAGATGCAAGATTTGTTCTCATTTTTTCTTTTTTTTTTATTATTGATGTTCTAATAAAAGTGTCTAATCGTTCAATGGGGAACTTTTTATTTCAAAGTATCTTCTATTTACCGGTTATATTCAAAATGCCCTAGCTGTCAATTTTCGTTCAATTTTTACAATTGTAAGAAGTTGAAGCGCTCCGGTCAACGTAGCAGTCAAAGTGTCAGACGGTATCTTTACGTTCGATTGGAAAGTGTCGGCGAATTTCGAAATTTGATTTAGGCGTTGATGAAAAATCTTATTATTTACTTACTGTTATCGTACAATTATTATAACTGTCATCGTTTCAGCGAAAACCGGAAACCTAACTTTCTAATTATTCGAAGCGAAACGGCTGTTCGTCCGTTATCGATGAAAATTCGCCTCGATGTAACTTCTACGCGTATACAGTTTGCGAGGGTTGGATTTGTGAGAAAATAAATTACGATACGGAAAATAATTTCTTTATTACGAATTAGACACGATGACACGTTACATGTACTTACACATAAACCATATTCGAACGATGTTTCTCGCTTCTCTTGCGCATTGTTACAATCGTTAAAAACTCATTCGACAAAGTCGCGATAATAACTTGGCATACAAATATTTTATAACAAACGGTTGCTCTCTAGTTTCGTTAACAACGCTGATAAACTCGATCGCGCGTATTTACAACATCTTAATGCGATCGGTGTCATCGTGATCCTGTTTGCTTCTGTAAGTGTTACGATAGAATTCTTTCACTCGACGATACGTAAATCTTAGTATACATACTCGAGTTGTTCATCGTTCGCTGTATTAGAATTAGTAAGAAAAAGGCTAAACGCATAAAATATTACTTGAACGTGTAATCATCTGCTTAAATCGGGTTAACAGAACGAGTTAGTTATAGGTGTAGGAAAACGAAGAGCACACGGGGAAAACGTGACAAGTTTATTTTCGTCCAGCTCTTAGCTTCTCGATGTGAGCTGGCGGCTAAGAAGCGACACAATTTCCCAGGTTTAAAGATATACACCGTTTATCGTGTTCTTTCCTCGTGGTCTTCGAACAAAATAAAAGAAACTGTAGCCAAGTCCATGGAGCTCTCGTTGTTCGCATTCCTCGCGAACAGCTCTTGGTCTGTTGAAAAGAAAATCCTGTTTCGTGACTCGAGTGCAGTTACGTGTAACCATACACCTACGCGTATAATCTATCACCTACCAGACGATCGTCTATTACGATTTATCAAAAGGACTAAATGCAACGATTGTATAAAATACAATCGAAAGAAAAGCCAGAGAATAAACCGAAGTAACTCGAGGAGGGGAAATGCAAGGTCAAGAAGTAATTGCGAAATATTTTTATTCGATCGACAACACATAACACCTGGTGTAAACGGATCGAAATAAAAAGGCGAAAGAATAAAGAACAAAAAGAAAGATAGGAAACAAAAAACGAATGATATAATAATTCGTTCCATAATGGGAACAAGCATCGTGGCGTCGAGCGAACCGATGAAACCGGAAAACGCTCGACTTCTTCCCGAAGCCCTGCCGGAAATGTTAACGTCGCAACGTACACGACTCGTCTATTCGAACGATACTGAGGGTTAATGTAAATCACGGGGTTGTTAAAGGAAACATAGAGGACGGGGGATGATGATACGGCTATCGGTAGGCTGTGGATGTTTATACTGTAATTGATATTTTCATACTTTCTACGAGCACAAGTAGAACGATACAACGTAAGATTTCTCTTTCATTCGTTAAATACGAGGACGGCGGGAGAAAAGTATGACAAGTCCGTTTCTTTTTTTTATTTTCCCATTTTTATCATACGATTTCATATACTTTTTAAAACGAAAAATCTCGTTTCCATATGAAATAGTTAAAGAAAGGCATAACTTGATATGTAGCATATGATCTTGATCTCGTCTAACTTGATATGACAACTCGTATGTGGCATATGATCCCAATGATAGTCGTTGGATGTATCGTAGGGAGGGAATATATCGGCTAATTTAATCGAATTCCAGGAAAACGACAATAGCCCGAAAATCACGCGCGAAGGACAGTTTTGATATAAGTTTGCTTTATTATAAAGAAAAACCGATCGTATTTTTCACCTGTGACGGATATGTCAGATGTTCCCGCGCGTTGTATGCATTTTCCTACCGTTAAATTTTCCACAAATGCATAAGCATCCGCAGTCTGTTTGTCAGCAAGGCGAAAGAAACGGTTAAATATAAAAACGAAGCTGGTCGAGAAAGAACGCTACGTGCGACTTGAAACGTCGCATCTATTCTAAATATCGGTCGAACCTAATGTCTCAATCAGATTCGCCCGTATCACGGATTTAAGCTCTAGTTATTGCTTTGTAATACACGTGGCTTAAGGTGAAAATAAATCTTAACTCGATTTTTCATCTGCATGTCATCTCGCATCCGCATCTCTCAGTCCAAGTATCATTAGCCATTTTTTTTTCTTTTTTTTTTTTTTTGATCGATAACCATTTTTATATCGACGAAGAACTTTTTTTCAACATCGCGCTCACCTTATCCTTTTTCCAAGGATAAAACTATTATATTGACATGGTACGGATATATGCATATGTGTGTATGTATATATTTTATGTATGTATATGTTTACGCGCATAAAAGTGTACTTTTATAAGTAATTCACACAGTTCCATATGTCGGTATCGATCCTCCGTTGCAACGATCTTGCCGATTGCAGAGCGACGAAAGGGATATCTAGAGATTCTTGAGGAAATAAGTATCGAACGACACGAGTTCATCACAGCCCGCAAATTTAGCTTAGACCTAATCCCATCCGAGACGTATAACGAACCTCCGATGTTTGGAGTGTACGCTACCGATCAAAACTTTGGAATTACGTACTTTCTTAGTTGCATTTACATCGAAGTTTTCGCTAATTTTCATGTTACTTTGAAATCCACGCTTTACGTATTGATAGCAATTTCCGTTATTTGAATAAATATTTAGCGCGACAAGTTTTTAAAATAATAGAAAATTCTCCGAGATTTAAAAAGAAATCTTCGGACTCTACCGGTTTCGATATCGATTCGAAATTAATACTGTAAATATCGATAATGATTCCTTTTGCTTGGATAAATCTTTAACGAGAGAACTTTCCCGGTTAACGCAAAATTCTTAGTTAACTTTCTTTTAAATCATTGAATTACAATGATTCCAAATTTCCGACCAGTACTGTACGCTTCATTCAGAGGAAAGTACCAAGTATTCTGAAAAACCTTGCGAAAAGAAAGAAATAATATCTCGAGACCCTCCGACTGTTACAGTTGCTTTTATAATATAATCTCTATGGCGGAAAAGGAAACTTATTTTAATTAGAGATGACGGGCATATAGAACTTGTGCTTCTGCGTGTCTCTGGTGTGCTTGAAAGGCGTCTGTTTGGCCTCGATAAGCGCCGCAGGACAGGGTCCTTTGTGTCTGGGCGTGTACTCCTTCTTGTACATGCTCGAAGTGACCATGCTTCCATCTCCTAAATTGATGTGCGAGACGTTCGCCTGTCTCTGTACTCTCTCTACCTTCTGACTGGTGAAATTTCCATAATTCTTCGCCTCGCTGTGCGAATAAAACTTGCCACCTACTGTTAAATTGTCCTGTCGAACGATTCTCTGTGGACGTTCGTAGGTCGACGACGCCCAAGGATTTCCTTCTTTAGTGCTGCGATGTAAAGAGGTCAAACTACGTCGATCGCTGCTCTGACTCGAATTGCTGATGTACTGGCCGCTCTCTGCCAAGTTCGAGATACTCTTCTTTTGATCAGCGGCTGTAGAAGAGATCGTGTGAAGAGCTTCCGTGGACGAAGTGGCTCTGCGTCTGTGAAGGACCGAGTTAGTAACGTCCGCGGACGATGAAGAGATTACGTTCTTCCTGTGGTGACTGGTCTTCGTCACACCACCGTCCATTTGCAATTTCTCCATAGATTGGCCGCTGATGGCTTGCCTGAACTCGGCGCTGCTCGTCTGGTTGGAATTATAGCGAGCTTGGCTGGAAACTGTATGCTGTTCGTGTTGCTGCTTCTGTCTGGTTGCGGTCTGTCGAGACTCGATGTGTTGAGTGTTAACGTAGTCCCTTTTGCTTGTCTCTTGTTGATGTTTTTCGATTTGCTGCCTCTGTTGTTCGCTGTATCTTCCATCGACCATGACACCCTGATGGTTTTGCACATCCGCCAGAGACCTGTCGTCGATAACTCGTCGCGTTTGAGTCACGTTCTGCGATCTCAAGTGTCTTTCGCTTGACTGTGCTCTTTGATGGTGTTCGCTTATGTAGTGCTGATTGCCTGAAACAGGCGACAGAGACTTTCTAGAGTCTGGCTGAGGACCATCGGGTTGTATGGCACGATGCTCCGTTATCACACGCTGAGATTGGTGCTGAACGTTCTGAGCCGATGACATTCTCTCTCCACTCGTTCTCTTCGTAGTCGTAATCGTCGTTCCATTTTCTACGGTCTTCGATTCAGTTGAAACGCTTCTCCTGGTATCTGTTTCCATGCTGCTCATCTTCGCGGCAACTTCCTTGGCAGTGCGTTTGGTGAAAGTGTTGTAGTTTCTCTGAGTAGTCGTAGACATCGTAGAAGTGTCGTCTCCTAAGGTAATCGAAGACTCCATGTGATGTCTGCGAGTTACAGCTCTACCAGGCGGAGAAACCTCTTTCTTAGCCGGCGTAAACGTGTCCCTGGAAGTTGTCTTCGTTTCCATGGCACCTGTGCTCACCTTCAAATTATCCTCGTGACGTTTAATCTCAGCGCGTTCTCCACGAACGACCGTATACGTGGATCTCTGGGAAGTGGAATCTTGGAACTCGCCGATCATCTTCAAATTATCCTCTCGACGAATCACCTCCGCTCTTTCTCCTCTCCTCGGTGTGAAATCGTCGCGAGGTCTTCCGACAAAGTCTCCTTCTGGCTTCAAATTGTCCACATGACGAATTGGAGATCGACGTTCTATCGGACCAACCTTCTCCGGTGTTCTACGCTCGAAATCACCTTCTGGTCTCAGGTTATCGGGATGTTTAATGGGCGAACGTCTTTCACCTGGTCCCAGAGAAGACTTTCCAGGCCTTTCGAAGTCTCCTTCCGGTCGAAGATTGTCAGGATGCTTCTTAACCGGCGTACGTTCGCTGATTACGTACGTGTAATCGTCTTTCCTGCGTACATCGATAAATTCACCTTCCATCTTGAGGTTATCCTCGTGCTTTCTAACATTCACCCTTTCCACCTTCGTGATCTTCTTGTAATCGTCCCTGGATCTACGAACGTCCATCTCTCCTTCCATCCTCAGATGATCCTCGTGTCGACGAACTTCCACTCGTTCTCCGTTCACGTGTCTATAGTCATCTTTGGAAGATGGACTGACGTCCATTTCGCCTTCTGGCCTCAGATTATCTTGTGGCTTTCTAACGGGCGCTCGTTCGCCTCTCTTAGGTGTGAAATCGTCTTTAGGCACCATATAGAAGTCTCCTTCGGGATGAAGGTTGTCCTCGTGACGAATCGGCGTGCGTCTCTCGGCTGGACCAACCTTCTGAGGCGTTCGTTTAGCAAAATCACCTTCAGGATGTAAATTGTCCTTTGGTCTCTTCACGTCAGCTCGGTCCCCTTTAGTTGGTGTGTCTTGTCTCGGCCTTCCAATAAAATCTCCTTCTGGGTGCAAATTATCAGGATGTTTAATCGGCATTCTTCTCTCTGCAGGACCAACAGGCGCCTTCTCGGGTCTGTCGAATTCCCCTTCGGGTTTAAGATTATCTTTAGGTTTCCTAATCGGAGCCCTTTCTCCTTTGGTTGGCGTAGGAGCTTTAGGACGTTGAGCGAATTGGCCTTCAGGTTTCAAATTATCAGGATGCTTGATAGGCGTTCTTCTCTCAGCTGGACCAATCGGACACGTATCGGGTCTCTCGAATTCTCCTTCGGGTCTCAAATTATCTTCGTGTCTGATAATCTCGCTGCGTTCACCGCGTGTCACTCTGTAGTCGTCTCGTCTTCGAATATCCACGAACTCACCCTCCATCTTCAGGTTATCCTCTCGACGAACTACATCGACTCTTTCCACCTTGGTGATCGTCTTGTAATCGTCTCTTGACCGACGTACATCCATATCACCCTCCATTTTCAAATTATCTCTGTGAACGACTATCTCTGTTCTCTCGCCCTTTGTAGGCTTATAATCATCCTTAGGCTTGCCTATGAATTCACCCTCCGGTTTCAAGTTATCCTTTGGCTTCTTCTGAACCGGCCTATCAACCCGTTTTGGAGTAAAATCGTCTTTAGGTCTTCCTACGAATTCTCCTTCAGGATGAAGATTGTCTTCGTGACGTATAGGCGTTCTCTTCTCGGCTGGACCAACAGGCGACTTCTGCGGTCTCTGGAATTCCCCTTCCGGTTTTAGATTATCCTTCGGCCTGGTAATATCCGCACGTTCGCCCTTCAATGGCGTTTCCTCCTTAGGACGACCAACAAATTCTCCCTGTGTTTTTAAATTATCCGGATGTTTAATTGGACTGCGCCTCTCAGCAGGGCCCATCGGCTTTTTCTCTGGCCTGTCAAAGGTACCTTCTGGTTTCAAATTGTCCTTTGGCTTCTTCACATCTGCTCTTTCACCTTTCTTTGGTGCCTGTTCCTTCGGACGTCCGATAAATTCACCTTCAGGTTTCAAATTGTCATCGTGTTTTATAGGCGAACGTCTTTCCGCCGGACCAACAGGTTTCTTTTCAGGTCTTTCGAATTCTCCCTCGGGTTTCAGATTGTCCTCTGGTTTTTTGATCTCTGGTCTATCTGCTTTTTTAGGCGAGTAATCGTCTTTCGGTCGACCCTCGAACGGACCTTCCGGTTTCAGATTATCCGGATGTTTCACGATATCTACACGCTCTCCTTTCACTACCTTGAAATCGTCCCTCGTCCTGATATCAGTGAACTCGCCCTCCATATGCAAATTATCCTGATACTTAGTGACCTCGGCTCTCTCGCGAATTAAAAAGTCCGTATATTCATCTCTGGACCTGTAAGTCTCTATATTTCCTTCCATTCGCAAGTTGTCCGTACGTTTGACGATATCTACTCGTTCACCACGAACGGGAACAAAATCGTCTTTAGGACGACCTTCGAATGGTCCCTCGGGTTTAAGATTATCCTCGGGTCTTTTAACATCGGCGCGTTCCCCTCTAGTAGGTTTGTAATCGTCCTTTGGTCTACCAACGAATTCTCCTTCGGGTTTCAAATTGTCAGGATGTTTAATCGGAGATCTTCTCTCGGCAGGTTTCACTGGAGATTTTTCTGGTTTCTCAAATTCACCTTCTGGACGTAGATTATCCTGTGGTCTCTTAATATCGGCGCGTTCTCCACGTTTAGGAGCTTCTTCTTTTGGCTTTCCGATAAAGTCGCCTTCAGGTTTCAAGTTATCAGGATGTTTAATAGGAGTACGTTTCTCAGCTGGCCCCAAGGGTTGCTTCTCAGGTCTTTCGAAAGTACCTTCTGGTTTCAGGTTATCTTCTGGTCTCTTAACATCGGCTCTCTCTCCCTTAGTCGGTGACTCTTCCTTTGGTCGCCCAATAAATTCTCCTTCAGGTTTCAAGTTGTCCTGAGGCCTCTTCGCAACTGGTCTCTCGGCAGGTCTGAATTTTTCAGGTTGCGGTCTTTCGAAATCACCTTCAGGGCGCAAATTATCCTCGTGCTTGATCGGTGTTCGTCTCTCAGCTGGACCAACAGGCTTCCTCTCCGGAACTTCGAATTCTCCTTCAGGATATAAATTGTCCTTTGGTCTCCTTACGTCCGCCCTTTCGCCCTTTCGCGGTGCTTCCTCTTTGGGCCGACCAACGAAGTCTCCTTCTGGTTTTAGATTGTCTGTTGGTTTCTTGACAATTGGCCTTTCAGCGGGTTTAAACTCTTCTGGTTTAGGCCTTTCAAATTCCCCTTCGGGTTTCAAATTATCAGCATGTTTGATCGGAGTTCTCTTTTCAGCAGGGCCAACAGGTTGCTTCTCTGGCCTCTCAAATTCCCCTTCAGGTCGCAAATTGTCTTTAGGTTTCTTAATCGGAGCCCTCTCACCTTGCTTAGGCGCTTCCTCTTTCGGTCTGCCAATAAATTCTCCTTCTGGTTTGAGATTATCTTCTGGTCTCTTTACTTCCGGCCTCTCTGCTCTCTTAGGAGAATAATCGTCCTTCGGACGTCCCTCGAACGGACCCTCCGGTCTCAAATTGTCAGGATGCTTCACGATGTCAACTCTCTCGCCCTTTACAACCTTAAAATCGTCTCTGGTCCTAACATCGATAAATTCGCCTTCCATGCGCAAATTGTCTTGATACTTGGTAACTTCGGCTCTCTCGCGAATTATGAAGTCCGTATACTCGTCCCTTGATCTGTAAGTTTCGATGTTACCTTCCATTCGAAGGTTGTCCGTGCGTCTGATGATATCCATTCGTTCGCCATGAACCGGTTGATAGTCGTCCTTAGGCCTGCCCTCGAATGGACCTTCTGGTTTCAAATTGTCTTCGGGTCTCTTAACAACAGCTCTGTCGCCCTTAGTCGGAGTGAAATCATCTTTAGGCTTACCAACGAATTCTCCTTCTGGTTTGAGGTTATCCGGATGTTTAATCGGTGTACGTTTCTCTGCTGGGCCAACCGTGGGCTTTTCTGGTCTCTCGAACTCGCCTTCAGGATACAAATTGTCCTGAGGTCTTCGAACCTCGGGACGTTCGGCTGTTTTCGGAGAGAAATCATCTTTTGGACGACCTTCGAAGGGTCCTTCAGGTTTCAAATTATCTTGAGGACGTTTCACGTCGGCACGTTCTCCTCTAGTTGGTTTGTAATCGTCTTTAGGTCTTCCTTCGAAGGGACCCTCTGGCCTCAAATTGTCCTGAGGTCTCCTCACTTCCGGACGTTCAGCTGTTTTCGGTGAGAAATCGTCTTTAGGTCTTCCTTCGAAAGGACCCTCAGGGCGAAGGTTATCATCGTGCTTAATAGGCGTCCTACGTTCAGCTGGGACGAATGGAACACGTTCTCTATCTGAAAAATCGCCTTCAGGAAACAGCTCATCCGGATGTCGAACGATCGGCGCTCTTTCGCCGGGACCATAAGGAACAGGCGATGGTCTCTCGAATTCTCCTTCGGGATACAAGTTATCTGGATGTTTAATAGGTGTACGTCTTTCAGCAGGAGTATATTCGTGTCTTGGCCGATCTTCGAACTGTCCTTCAGGTCGAAGATTGTCCTGTGGTCTTCTGACTTCCGGACGTTCAGCTGTTTTCGGCGTAAAGTCATCCTTCGGACGTCCTTCGAATGGACCTTCCGGTCTCAAATTATCTTGCGGTCTCTTTACCTCTGGACGTTCAGCTGTTTTCGGTGAGAAATCATCTTTAGGTCTTCCTTCGAACGGACCCTCTGGTCTCAAATTATCTTCTGGACGTTTCACGTCCGCACGCTCACCTCTGGTTGGTTTGTAATCATCTTTAGGCCTTCCTTCAAATGGACCCTCCGGTTTCAAGTTATCTTGAGGACGCTTCACATCAGCACGTTCGCCTCTCGTTGGTTTATAATCATCCTTGGGTCTACCTTCGAAAGGTCCCTCAGGACGCAGGTTATCATCGTGCTTAATGGGCGTTCTACGTTCAGCAGGGACGAATGGAACACGTTCTCTAGCTGGAAAATCGCCTTCAGGAAACAGCTCATCCGGATGTCGGACAATCGGCGCTCTTTCGCCGGGACCATAAGGAACAGGCGATGGTCTCTCGAATTCTCCTTCAGGATACAAGTTATCTGGATGTTTAATAGGTGTACGTCTCTCACCAGGGGTGTATTCGTGTCTTGGCCGATCTTCGAACTGTCCTTCAGGTCGAAGATTGTCCTGTGGTCTTCTGACTTCCGGACGTTCAGCTGTTTTCGGTGTAAAGTCATCCTTTGGACGTCCTTCGAATGGACCTTCCGGTCTCAAATTATCTTGCGGTCTCTTTACCTCTGGACGTTCAGTTGTTTTCGGTGAGAAATCATCTTTAGGTCTTCCTTCGAACGGACCCTCCGGCCTCAAATTATCTTCTGGACGTTTCACGTCCGCACGTTCACCTCTGGTTGGCACATAATCATCCTTGGGTCGTCCTTCGAATGGTCCTTCAGGTCTTAAATTATCCTGAGGTCTTCTCACTTCTGGCCTTTCCGCCGTTTTCGGCAAGAAATCATCTTTAGGTCGACCTTCGAACGGTCCTTCCGGTCTCAAATTATCCTCAGGTCTTCTAACCTCTGGTCTTTCACCTCGTTTGGGTGAAAAATCGTCCTTTGGACGTCCTTCGAACGGACCTTCCGGCCTTAAATTGTCCTGTGGCCTCTTCACTTCAGGACGTTCAGCTGTTTTTGGCGTGAAATCATCCTTTGGACGTCCTTCGAACGGTCCTTCGGGTCTCAGATTATCTTCAGGCCTTTTAACATCGGCTCTTTCGCCTCTGGTTGGTTTATAATCATCTTTAGGTCTACCTTCGAACGGACCTTCCGGCCTCAAGTTATCCTGTGGCCTCTTTACTTCCGGACGTTCAGCAGTTTTTGGTGTGAAGTCATCCTTTGGACGACCTTCGAACGGTCCTTCTGGCCTCAGATTATCTTCAGGCCTCTTAACATCAGCTCTTTCGCCTCTCATTGGTTTGTAATCATCCTTGGGTTTGCCTTCGAAAGGTCCTTCTGGTCTCAAATTGTCCTCAGGTCTTCTAACTTCTGGTCTTTCACCTCGCTTCGGTGAAAAATCATCCTTTGGACGTCCTTCGAACGGTCCTTCGGGTCTTAAATTGTCCTGTGGCCTCTTCACTTCCGGACGTTCAGCTGTTTTTGGTGTGAAGTCGTCCTTTGGACGTCCTTCGAACGGTCCTTCGGGTCTCAGATTATCTTCAGGCCTCTTAACATCAGCTCTCTCGCCTCTCGTTGGTTTGTAATNTCAAATTGTCCTCAGGTCTTCTAACTTCTGGTCTTTCACCTCGTTTCGGTGAAAAATCATCCTTTGGACGTCCTTCGAACGGTCCTTCGGGTCTTAAATTGTCCTGTGGCCTCTTCACTTCCGGACGTTCAGCTGTTTTTGGTGTGAAGTCGTCCTTTGGACGTCCTTCGAACGGTCCTTCGGGTCTCAGATTATCTTCGGGCCTCTTGACATCAGCTCTTTCGCCTCTGGTTGGTTTATAATCATCTTTAGGTCTACCTTCGAACGGACCTTCGGGTCTCAAATTATCCTGTGGCCGCCTTACTTCCGGACGTTCAGCAGTTTTTGGTGTGAAGTCATCCTTTGGACGTCCTTCGAACGGTCCTTCTGGTCTCAGATTATCTTCAGGCCTCTTAACATCAACTCTTTCTCCTCTGGTTGGTTTGTAATCATCTTTAGGTCGACCTTCGAACGGTCCTTCCGGCCTCAAGTTATCCTCAGGTCTTCTAACCTCTGGTCTTTCACCTCGCTTCGGTGAAAAATCATCCTTTGGACGTCCTTCGAACGGACCTTCGGGTCTCAAATTATCCTGTGGCCTCTTTACTTCCGGACGTTCAGCTGTTTTCGGTGTGAAATCATCTTTCGGGCGCCCTTCGAACGGTCCTTCAGGTCGCAAGTTATCCTGAGGCCTTCGTACTTCTGGTCTTTCCGCTGTTTTAGGCGTGAAATCATCTTTAGGGCGTCCTTCGAATGGTCCTTCAGGTCTCAAATTATCTTCAGGCCTCTTGATATCTGCTCTATCTCCTCTAGTAGGTTTATAGTCGTCTTTAGGTCGTCCTTCGAACGGTCCTTCTGGTCTCAAGTTATCCTCAGGTCTCCTAACTTCCGGGCGTTCAGCTGTTTTCGGTGAATAATCGTCTTTCGGTCTTCCTTCGAACGGTCCTTCAGGTCGCAAATTGTCCTTGGGTTTCTGCGGTTCCGGTCTCTTCATTATCTGTGGCACAACGTAGTCGTCCTTAGTATGAGGCACTCCTTCAAACGGTCCTTCTGGTCTCAAATTATCGTCTCGTCTAATCACGGCAGTGCTTCTATAGTCGGTTTCATCGAAAGTTTGATACTGTTCCTGAGTCGTTGTGGTGCTTTCCACGATATCGGTCTTGCCATAGAAGCGGTCATCCTCGTCGGTGTAGTCGATTCGTCGTCGAGGTGTCCTCTCAACTATGTCGTACGTGTGGAAATCCTCTTTATGATGAGAGGTACCCTAAAGCACATTTCGTACTAGATCAGCGATTATTGTAGAGATAAGAGTAACTGGGACAATGGACTTGCTTTCTGAATATCGTTTTAATACGGAATAGAGGGAAAGTTAGAACGAGACGAGATAAATCACATTTTTAATAAATATTTGCCAGTTTTCCCATATTTTTTAATTACAAAATTGCAATTTCATTTCTTATCAAAGGTGTCAGAGAGTATGACGCGTTTAAATTTGCCATCGAAAGTCAATATACGAATGAAAAAGAATCGTCATTCGTTAATTTCCAATTTCCAAAAGTACTTACCGTGAATTCACCCTCTCCCACTGTGAGGTTATCCGTACGTTTGATGATCTCGGCACGTTGAACCGTTCGATGATCGACGTATTCGGATCTTGTAGTGGTCGAGTCGATGAATTCACCCTCGACCTTTGTGTAGGTGTTGCGACGTACTGGTCTGGGACGTTCACCGGGTGTACCGGTGAACACCAGCTCCGTGGTGGTTGTACCTGCACGTACAAGTTAAATGTTTTACGACAGTACGAACTAAGTATAGTAAAAAGATCTAATTACAATAAGGACGACAAATCAAAATCGCACGAATTTTAGATTTTAAAATTTCTCGATGATCAGCTGATCGGATGAACATATTTGTGGTATCTTTAATATTACGTTTCTCGAAATTTCAGATTTGTCTTGAAAAGAGTGATCTTCAATGTTCACACAATGTCGGCAGAAATTGCAAGTTTCTATTAAAAAGGGACGGTCTAAACCGATAAAATCGATGTTCTGAATCTCAGTTCGCGCTATATCTTTCTCTATAAAATCAGGAAAAATGTACAGCGATTATTCATAATTGATAAAGCGAAAATGTTCGTTATAGTCGTCAAAGAATTCGATCTCGCACGAGTTAAAAAATTTGTTAGAAACGAAGCTCACTGTCGAAGTCTCCTTCCGGTCTGAGATTATCCTGAGGTCGCCTGACAGGCATTCGATCTCCATATTTCGGGGCTTCTTCCTTCGGTCTTCCAATGAATTCGCCTTCTGGCTTCAAGTTATCCTGCGGCTTTTTCACTGGAGCTTTCTCTCCTTTCGTTGGAGCTTCCTCCCTGGGTCTACCGATGAACTCACCCTCGGGTTTCAGGTTATCCTGCGGTTTCCTTGCCGGTGCTCTCTCGCCCCTCGTCACCACATAGTCTGTTCGCCTCTCTCCGATGAATTCTCCTTCCATCCGAAGATGGTCTTCGTGGTGGTACACGGTCTGCCTGTCGACGTGTTTCTCATCGAATTCCTCGCGATAGGAAGTCACCGCGTGCACGGGCCCATCTCGAGGAATCTCAAGGTGATCTTGTGGCAGATTGTGCGGACAGCGATGTCGTCTGAAAAATTCCAACATCGACGATGATATAGAAAAGTTAGAAGAGTTCGTTGTACGTCGTAGCTCGATGGAATATTGTGAAAATATCATGATACGATCGTTGGCTCATTGATAAACCAGTAACTCGTAATTTTTTAATTGCCCCAACCAAATCAGGTGGCTGTGCTTTGACTTTGCAACGAATAACATATACAGCTACTATAATAAAATATGAATTTGAAATCGACGTGCGTCGAATTATGTATTTCAATACGGCTAACTAGCCTAAGTCTGTTCGATATAGTTCTCCCATACGACGCAAAGATATTATCTAACGATAAATTATAATCGATGAATTTTTAGAAATTCCGTTTGAAAAACCAGAGTATCTTTCCATTGAATTATCTTAACTGATCGTTACATCTGTTGACTTACGGATTTATTGCTGCTACGTGACTTAGGGCTGTTGCGCAGGATTTGCAAACATCCACGTGGAAAATTTTTAATGAAAATATTTATGGAATGTCCCGTAATTTTAACGAACAAAGAGAAAAATAATTAATTGTCCCGTGAAACTGAAATCCTTGCCGAGTGTAACGACTAATCTCTCGTCAGTAGGGAATCCTAATTGGACATCGAGCCTGATTTCAACGTGGCTGGCGAATATTCATGCACGTCGGCCGTGCTAGATTACCAGCGTTGGCCCATTGATAAACTGGCTGGTATTGCAGTCGTGAACGTCACCGTAGTCACGCACGTGATCATTGTCGTACTAGCACGAGTTGCATGTTTCTTGTTCA
Source organism: Bombus pyrosoma (assembly GCF_014825855.1). Taxonomy (NCBI): domain Eukaryota; kingdom Metazoa; phylum Arthropoda; class Insecta; order Hymenoptera; family Apidae; genus Bombus; species Bombus pyrosoma. Next base: position 7,404,318 of record NC_057771.1, on the reverse strand, counting down.
CGACCGCTTCGTTAGATTCCGTGTACATAGTTCGTCCGGCTAAGTAATTGAAATACGCTTCGAATCGAATCCACGTTCCTATCCATCAGATTACTCGTTCATCACCGTTGGTCGGCTAAAAAATGTATAGATCCTCGTGCCATTATCCAACCATGCTTTGTCCGTCGTACGTACGATCGTTCCATGCGACCAATCGAACATTGTGCAAATGTCAACCTTGATAGAACCTTTTGTATCCTGTCCCGTTTGAGACACGCGTGTTTACCAGTCCAAGTCTCACACCATCATCCGATTAATTACATTCGTGTTGTGTTAATAGCGGATTGCTGTAAGACGCGGCTGGTTTGGTTCAACGTCCTCAGGCGAGTTTCTTGATGCGTTAAGTGCCGTGGAGGTCATTCGTATTAGATTAGTCTATGACGCCGTTTAAATCGTTACACCGGTGACACTTTTATACCGTTCGTCAAATTTCTACTACTCTGTACGTTATAAACCTTAACGTACAATGATAATATCGAGTTGACGATTGTAAAATACGAAATACGGTGTAACGCGTTTAAACAATTTTATTCTGTTTATCGGGATACACGTGGGATTTCCATCCTTTTAGAATCGAATTTTTGGAATATTCCAGAGTATTCGGAGAACTAGAAATTTGAAGAATAATACGAATATGTCGTGTACGTTTCGATTTTCTGTAAGCAATGTGCTTTTTGTCCACTCGGCGTAAATACTTCTCGAAATTGCAGTTCGCAATTGCAATAATAGATCGGAACGTGACATGGTGCATCGAAATGAACATACGGCATACGCTATTGAATGTGTAAATGTAATTAATCGATACATTTAAGGGCAACAAATGAAAATTATATTACGTATTAGCGAAATCTCGCATGATTTTCGACCAATTTCATCAGTTCGTGTAACTAACCGAACATGATTCGATAATATTTATTGTTTCAGAACACCGCATTTGGTAATTAACGAGCGAAGGAAATATCGACATCGTTCGACGTTCGCGCAACGATACAGCAATCTCCATGTCAATTAAGGCGGGCGTAGCTTGTCAAAATGCCAACGCACGTTCCTCTTTCCAACCCCCTGGCGTGCGTTTAATATCGATGACAGACTGACGCGGTGCGTAACACAATCAACGATTAAAAATGTATAACTTTGAACATCATAAATGCACCTTGATGCGCGATCGTTCCGAAAATGTTAACGATCAATCGTACGAAATGCTTTTATTTCAGATTTTTTTCTATTTTCATAGAACACCGTCCGATCTTCAACTTTTACGCGGGCAACAAAAATGCTGCTGTTATTCGACAAGCTTAAAGGTAAGTTCGATATTGACAATTTTAGCATAAATTTCGGCGTGGAAAATACTGATCATACATACAGAATGATACGCGTCACGTAAAAATAACACAAAATGAGAACTGGGAGCGGTTTTTCCGCGCTTTGGCTACAAAATACAGAAACTTTTAAAAGAAACGCAGAAAAGCGTGCTCGAGATTGGACACACGAAGGTTAATTAGAACTGAAAATTAGAGGCAAGTTCGAAGCTTCGATATTGACAATTTTAGCATAAATTTCGGCGTGGAAAATACTGATCATACATACAGAATGATACGCGTCACGTAAAAATAACACAAAATGAGAACTGGGAGCGGTTTTTCCACGCTTTGGCTACAAAATACAGAAACTTTTAAAAGAAACGCGGAAAAGCGTGCTCGAGATTGGACACACTAAGATTGATTAGAACTGAAAACATTTTATTAGCGTGTTAAAGTAAGTACACGCCCGGTGCAAAGACTTTATCTATTCAGTTTCGCGGCAGGCCATTTGGAAATTGGAAACCTGTCAAAGAGAGATTTCGCAAGCATCCTGTTCGCGATTCACCGCACGTATCCAATGCGTTCGAATGCATCGGCTTTGCAAAAGATAAAAAAAAAGCGGAGGAAAAACAGAAAAAAGATGGAAAGAACACATAGCAAGCGCGCGTGCGCGCGCCAAATTTCGATGCAAAACGATGGTTTATCGGAGGTTGTATCGTGCCTTTAAAGTTTCGTTCAGATCAGTCTCATTGCTTGAACTCGAACGACTTGAAATCAAACGGCGTAAGGTAATAAGACCGAGTGTGGAAACTCGATGAAATATTTTATTTGCTTTTGCATTCCGGTCGAATTAGTTAACTGCGAGCAATTTGAAACCACTAATCCGGTGTGAACCCGTTACGTATTTCGTTCGCTCGAAACATGAATTCCAAGTTTCAAGTGAAATTCAAGTCCTTCCAACTACTCAGCTTTATATTTGTATTATATATAGTTTCGTATTTATCGATACTGGTTCCCTAGAAAATTGTCAAAGTAACTGTTATTTTCCATTCGCTACACATAATAGGTTTTTGTTATTATTATGTAAGAATTATTTCTATCATAATGAAATACGAATGGAAATACATTTAGAATCGTAATCTTAAAGTCTAGCAATCATGCGTAGCCACTTCCTTGCGAATTAAATTATTTAATCTCAGACTACTGCAATAGTATTCAAGTAAATCGACTAATCGTAACAGGACGCTGGATTTGAAAAGAAAGAGAGAGATCCAATTGCCGCGTAATTCCTTGCCCAATGAGATAAAAGAATCACGCAAACGGGATTTCTTTTGCCAGGATTCGATTCGATATAACCAGCTTGCAATTAATCCTGACAACACCTCGGAGAATAATGAGCACCGAATAATCATCGCGGCTTTCTGTTTTAATCGGTTCGAGCGCGTGCACACACGCTAATCGCCACACAGCCCGCATAAAATTGAATATCGATTAAAATGGATCGTCGATAATCGCGGTTCGCGTTTGCTAATTTTATCGATTCGGCGCGCAATCACTTTGAATTGCTACAGCCTACACTCTTGTTTCTATTAATAACAATAATAAATCGTTTTCGTACGTTTGACGATATTCTACGCATCTAGAACTTTAAGAAAATTATTCGAATATGAATATTCGAAGACTGGAATATCTCAAACCATCGAACAGCGGATGAAAATTGTAACATTTCTTACTACGTCATATTATTAATTAGCCTTTGATCTATATCGTTGGGTATTTCATTTTCTTTTTTAATATCAAAACATACGTATAATAACGATCATCGATCATTTCCATCACGGCGAACATGAAACACCAACCAATATAAAATACCTGAAAAATAAGTATTCTAATGGGACAATAGCAGTCAAGCGTATGAAAAAGCCAATCTGCATTGTTAACTGTGCAGAGCAATTTTCATATTTTTCTCTGGGCAACCACGGCCGAAATTCGTACCTTGTGTAGGCGTATCACCAGGAAACTCTTAATACAGTAGAAAAAAACAACCACGATGATGTCATGGCCCATTGAAGTTAACACGATAATCTTTTTCCGTCAGAATGCGATTTCGATGTGGCGACTGAAGGCTTAATTATTATGGATCGAACGTGTAATAGATACTGTTGGTATTCGCGATATTGCACAAGCAATATCAGGTACAAGAAATCATCGTTGCGGAAGGCTATCACTGGCTAGCAATCGAAGCTACTCTCTCGATCATAAGCGCTCGGCCAATTTTCCCCGATCTCGCGGTTGCATTCGGTTCGATCCGGGTCAAGCGTTCCGATCTAGCGAGAACCAAGATTACATTTATCGGGTGCAATTTACCGCACGCCCAGACCGATCTTGTTTACGTTCACGGAGAACAAATATTAAAGCGTACCGCGTCACCCAACTTTGGCCATGCAATAAGCAAATTGTTTCTCAGCAATACAAGTGGATCGAGAACTAGCGACGGTGGTGGAAAAAGGGCCCGTGAAATAAGAATTAAACCTTTGCACTGCTATATCGAGTGTGACTCGACATCAGTTTTTATCGGAGGAGCTCCTTTGTCGAGTCCCACTCGACATTCTTTCAGTCGCACCTTTTTTTCTGAAACGCGCGAAAGAAATTGTTTCAAGATATATCATACATTTAAAAATTACGAAATATAACGATGGCGTGAATAAAACTAGTATTTAAGTGAATTTCTCTCTTCCTTTATTTATTTAAATTGTCTCATTTTTAAAGCAAATTTCAAATAAAACACTTAGAAGCATTAGGTGCTGCTGGTAACGAAATTGAAATAAAATTTGGAGTGCAAAGGGTTAAATAAAGCGATGGATCGAGTAGATCATGTTGCGAGTTTTCAGTCTAATCTTTGGATATTAACGATGTTTGATTCGATGGATGTAATGGTTTTCAAACGACTTTGATCATTTTATATTTGTAAAATAAACGAAATAATAATTTAAAGATTGGACTGGAAAATATATTTGTTTACTGTTGTATATCATACAATTTTCTTATTCTTTTACGCCGAATTTACGTCAAATGAGATAATGGATGCTTTGTTATTCGTAAACATTCGTTAGAAAATTTCGTTTGATTCGTTACCGAACTTGTTAACGTTGCATCAAATTTTACTAATAACATCAATTTAATTCTACGAGAGAACATAGCGGCGAAGTGACAGGATTGCAAAAATAGTGCGAACTGTTCGCGTGCAATACGCTTAAGCTGTACTCGAAAAACATTAAATTACAACGTGATAAATTAAATAAATTGATCTACTCTAAAACATCGTTTACCATTTACTCTACATTTTACAACGTACAAGTAAATTTCTCTAATATATTCCATACTTATCTGTTACCATTTATTTTACCATTTATATCTCTCTAAACGAGGTGTTTATCTCTGTTAACGAGCTAAACACCGAAAGTTTGTAATATTCAATTGATAAATGACTTAGGAATACATTTTTTTTTTTTATCTCTATTCTTCGCTTTTTGACTGATTTATTACGAGAATAATTCTAAACGAAGACAACTGACTTGACCCAATTGATACCGTCTTCCTGCCGCGTGATTTCTGATCGTCCTTGACTCGATTAAAGTTCGACTCGATCGCGAGAAACCGCTTTCGACTTCATTGTCATCCGGTTTTCAATCACCTTCCACGTATTCTATGTATGGTAAAACGTAACTTGTCGGCTACGCGCATCGATATCCTTGATTTTTGGCTGAACAATGGATACCCTTGGAGGATCGCGGTGAATCGCGTCAGTTGTCCCAAGCTGATCACCTTAAATTTATATCGCGATCACCTTGTTATGGGAGGACGCGGCACGTTTTTCGAATAAGGAAGAAGAGAGAACAGCCGATTGCGATTGGCTAGAAACAAGCTCCCATAGAAGGGCTTGTCTGCTGTCCCACTTTCAAGCGGCGCGTACACACGCCTGTTCCCTTCATATGCATACGAGCTGTTTCATAATACGATCAAGGCCCTCCAGGTTATACCGTACTGGAACACGTCCGAGTATCATCATCGAATTCGAAAAAACGTCCGCAGCAAGGGTACCGTTGACGTTCCATTCGAATTTTGTCGTATACCGTTAGAATATCGTCGTGGCAGGCGTTTAAGATTTGCCCATATTGGTCAAGCAAAATTACAAGCAATTCGGAGTGACTCTTGACCAATTCGGGCTTGTTAAACGTTATTTGGATCAGCTGTGTTACTTAAATTTAAGCTCGTGTTCGTATGATTCGAGTAATTTGGACGCAAGCTCGAATTGAAGAAACGAAACGACTCTTACAATCGTTCTTAAAACGGATCCATTGCGGGATGAGCGAGACGTTGTACAATACGTTTGGACGTCTCAAAAAATGTTGACGATGATCATGGATTTCGCGGAGCAATGAATCGAAAACGACCGTAATAACAATTCCACCTTCCACGAAGTAGATTTTAATTGCATATATTTGGGAAAAATGGCAGATAGATCGGATGTTCTTCCGTCTTAACTTTCTTCGCGTGACGCGGATGTGAGGAGATTTTGCGTTAAAAATTTATAGTTAATTGAACGAAACGGCTAAGCTGAATTACGACGCGCAACGACGCGACGTTAATTAGAGTTTTTATCGATGCTTGGCCTCCGTTTATAGAAGCTGAAAGAGCTGAAAAAATAGCTCGCTCGGGCGAATAGCATCGGGAAAGATTCAAATCGTTGCAAATGTTCGCGTTAATTTGCATCTTCAACCTCGTCACGTTTTGTATTCCGATGTCGTTAACTTGCCACGAAACCAGGTCACATTGCAATGTTCAACCGAAACGAACGTTCCTCGGATGAAATAAATTTATTCGTGACTTCTTTGTATACCGATGTTTCAGCGCTGTCGTGCTTTGATGTTGAGACTTCAATGCCATTTTGCTAATTTTGCTATTTTTGCTACTTTTTCTTCAAAACATTTCAATATCTTCGTCCGACATATGAAATGCAAAGTTCGAAATATAAAATTAAGAATTGAAAGGTTCGTAAGAAAAACGATGCTTATTCGCATTCGTTTGTCTTTCTTCAGAAGATCAAACGAACACTGCAGCATCTTTTATTTTCGTTTAATAGAATTCAACGCTTTTAAACAAAATACTCGCCATACCACCATACCTCAACTTGGAAATTTCAAATCTTGAAATTTACAGATTAAAATATTGAAATCCAAATGTAGAAATTTTGTAATTAAAAATTCTCACCCGCAGGTGCAGAGTTCGCAGATGCATTGCTCCTTCAGAGGGATCTTGGACAGTATGTAGTTGGGTAGTTTTCCGGGCTGAACATCGTCCTCCTCGAGGGAGTCAGGCGTCTGATCTCCTCTCTTCGGCTTGTCATCAAATCTCTCCGGTTTATCCTCCGGTCGGCTCGGTTTTCCAGCTGCTGGCCTTTCATCGGGTTTCCCAGGTCCCTTTGGTTGCTCATCGGGTTGCGTCGGTTTGCTGGCGCCTGGCACCGTTTCATCGGCACGCGGTACCTTGCCAGGTCTTTCCTCGGGGCGACTTGGTTTCCCTGCCGCGGGCACTGGTTTTCTTGTCGGGGATACATAGTCGCGAACTTTTCCTGGAGTCTGTGGCCTGGCGCCAGTATATCTAGAACCAAATATTTGGAAAGTTTAATAAGTTTCGCTTTGCTATTTTCCGAGGAAATTTCAAACTTTCATTTGTCTCTTTCTCGACAAATTTAATTGGAAAAGAGGAGTTGGCCACGAGGTTACGAATTTGCTATATTCTGTATCGACTTTAAAGAAAATTCTAATCAAACAAGCAATACATAACGGAAGTTGAATGGAAGGAAAATTTAGATGTGAAAAATGTATAAAATGCGTACAATATAGAAAAATATACGTAAGTGAAGTATTACATTTAATATTTAAACGATGAGAAACATCTCTATCTTTAGCTTCTGTTTCTTCACTGGTACGAATAAAAATCTGAATTTGCGTAAACGTCCGTAGTTCAACGATGACGCTCAAAGAAATACGTTTCTTCGTTTATACGCAATCGTACAAGCGATATGTATAATATCGATTTTGGGAAGTATCTATGAGCAATTCGTCGTTTTGCACCAAGTTCCCCCGATCTCCTCCCTATAAAACAGCCAAGTATACGCTCGAGCTGGCAATTTATAGAATACTCGAAGCTTCTCTACGCTGCTCGACTTTAATTAAAATCAGTTCGAAATTTCAATATTTGCCAAGCCAACGTCGTTTTCTATGCCTATCGACTGCCTCGAGTCGATGCTGCCCCAGCGTCCTCAAAAGACGCAGCAATTTCAACACGCTCGAATAACCTATTTTCTAGCTAACTTCTAAATCTATATACCAACCTTTCCCCGGGACTCTGTTCCCGTTGCGGAGGTCTGCTCGGCTTCCCAGCTGCTGGAATCGGTTTTGGTCGATCGTCTTCCCGCAGTCCAGGGATTCCTCGTGGATAACCAGGTCGTTCCGGCGATCCTTTCTGTGGAGTACCAGCTGGAGATTTGGGAGTCGAGGTGGTGAATCTGTCGAACCTGGTGTCATCAACGACATCCCGCGCTACCATACTAGTCACCTGCTCGTTGTCGATGAATTCGGTCGTTGACTTGGTGACATCTCTCTGCAAGCACGTTAGAATGGATCACGTTAGAGAAGGTTGCAGAACGAAACGCGCGAGACACGATTAAGTCTTTAACGTAACGCGAGACGAGTTAACTCGTCATCTCTCGGATACATGATCTCTTGGATGCAACAACTTCTTTATTCATACACAGGCTCGTAAACGTACTCGAACGGTTTCACGCAAAACTTTTATGAACATATTATGTACGTTATACGATACCTTTTAGAGTTTCGTTAGTGTCGTAACGAGACACGAGCGTCGCGATTCTATTAGTAAAATTTCAAACTAGTCTGAAAATGAATATGCACAGACGACGTTTTAGCTACGGCAGGTTTCTTATCAAGCGTACACGTTTAGCGACCTGGAAAAACATACGGCAACGATATTTTCTATTTACTGCTGCACCGGTCAAGATGATAACACAGTTTCATCGTAAACACGATTCAGTGGATGCCGAAGAGGCGCACAACACTTCCAGCAGAACAGGCGTAGCTGGTTTTAGAATCGCGGTGCCTCGAATATGTCTTCGTGGTTCACCGAGAAGAGTACTCACTGTGTCGTCGTCGGAGAAAGGTCGATGAAGTTAGAAACGTTATTAGCGAGAGCTGACGTTGAATTCAATTAATTCAAGTGGCTGTGTGCAGTTAATATAACCATAGATGACTCTCTGCGAGAAGATTATACCAGGAAGTCACCTAGTCTCCCTGTGTTCGCCAAGCGAAGGTAAATTAGAGCGTATCGTAATGTTATTAGTCTGAGTGTCACTCTATCTAATGGGTAGTCCATTTCAAACTTAACGGAATACACGAACTTCTAAAGTTAAATTGCATAATGTTTTTAAACGCGTACGAACATTTATGAATCTTGAGCGGTTCCGTTGCTTTTAGCCTGGAACAGGCTCGGAAGCTAAATAAATTTCCTCGGAGCAATTTCGTTGCGCTTTGTCAAGGAACTCGGCCCTTCGTCACGCGTCTCCGACGCTGCAGACAATTACCGGAGGATTCCGCTAATCAAAACGGTTATCATCTTACTAATTACAACTACTTTCACGGCTGGCTCAAAGCAACCGCGTTATTCGCCAAATGGATCGTAGCGACTATTCTCTCGCGCTATCTCTTGTCGCGCTAATATCTCGCTTAATTATTAACTATTTTACGACGATCATTACAGCAGCATTTCACAGAGAATTCACGGTAATGACAACGAAAGGAACATTCGCTTAACGTTAATCGCTGTTTTGATTGAAACTTCACAGCATATTTAAAACAGGACATAGCAAGGTGTCATAATGTTATCCTTGGGATTAAGGATTGGACGCGATACCAACGACATAACGAACGCACGAAGTAGCAAATTGTCGGACTCGAGAGTACCGAAGGTAAACACGAAACTGCTTCAACTTTTTGGGCTTTCGAACTTTTCCATTCCTATAAACGTTTCACATAGCAACAATTCTCGAACTACCAACTAAACGACAGGGGCTTTGCACTTGGAATTAAATAAGAACTTTTGTACTTTGAGATCTTTGAATTTTAAGAACTCTACGAGACTAGAACTTTAAAACTCTGTACTAGTCGAGCGTTACACATATTAAGTATTAACAAATTTAATTCGTTTGTTAAATATCCGGCTTCGCGAACCGTGTAGAAGTCTTAACGCACCGAAGATAGAATTAACAGGGTAGCAATTAATTCACACGTAACGGAAAATTGCTACGTTATTTGATCACGGTTGAAGATTCACGACACGAAGAGCACCTTGTTCGACCGATATCTACGATTTATGCAGCTGGAGTACGTTCGTTTCGATTCGCTGGAACGTAACCTTTTGTTTGACTTCCGCCCCGCACCGATCATTTCCGATTAAATCAACGAATCGCGATTTAAACCGATGTTATATACAGAACGCCGTCCTGTAAGACTTTTAACGACGTTAACGAAACGAGTTTCTAAATGATCGTTTCTATCTCTTTTTCTCTTTCGCTTCAGCGTGGACCAAACGTTTGTACAGAATGATATTTGTTGGATAGACTAAGGATAGAGTTATTCGAGTTAGAAGAATATTTGAAGTAAGCTGAGTAATTCGTCTCGTAAGTCGCCAAATTTGATTACGAGGAATTCTGAACGATTTACAATTGTAAAAGGACTATTTAACTCGTTATTAGTGACGTGATAAACGATGAAATATGTCCTGTAATAGGCAGCTCAGCGACCGTTCCCTTTCTACGAGCATGTAACTCCTATTCATCGGAAGACAAGTCTGTTCAACTAATGTTAATAATCTCAGTCGTGACTATCGCAATTCAGTAGCATACGTGTACTAGTTTATTTCTGCAAGTAAGTCATTTCGCTGTTCATTCTGTTAGTTCATATACCTATGGGCCGTTTATTCTAAAAGCGGTGCAAGTCCATTTTCCTTTGTCGTGAAATACCAATGTGTTTGCGTTTCCATTGATTGAAAGACCCTGAACCGCTTACTTTGTCTACTTTCCTACGGTGTTTCGGTAGATGTAAATTCATCGCAAAAATTCTGTTCTCGAGATAAATAAATAAATAAATACCTTCTCTTCTATCTACAACTTTATCTACAAAATTATCTTCTCATTTTTCTTTTTTTATTTATTTCTTCTTATTGCATCTAAGGTAGATATTCTCCTATTGTTTGCTTATTACGTCAAATGGTGTTTCGTAATATATTACAAAATTTGATTATTCTATGCAAAGTTTAAGATTGAGTTTTAAGATGTTGATAGTTCTCGATTATTCAGATAACTATATCTTATCGTGGACTCTACACTGTTTGGAACATGCAGCGACTGCGACATAACAAATGGTAGTATCTGGTCGTTTCCTCAGAGACGATGCAGCTTGAGGGAACAAAAGATGAAAATCGCGGAGGAAGAAGCGATAATTGAAAGTCAGACGGTCACGGTTTATGACGCGATTTCGCAGTAGGTTGGGCGGAAATCGATAGTAGGAATGCCAGCTCGTATTCTATTCCATTGTTCGTTAAATACCGACATTAAACGAACTGCAAAATACCATAGCTATGTACATAGATTAAAAATGACGACGCGACGACGCTTAGCTAGACGGAATTCAGGTAACGCGAGAGCGGAACAGATGGCGTTTATGCACACGTCTGCATCGTATCGCATAGCTCGAGCTACTTTTGTACCCTGCACCTACTTCTTCGAGGATTCGGTTTCCTCGTTCATAGACATCGAAGGTGTCCTTATAACAGCTGAATAGCCAGGCGCGCGTGAAATGCTCCAAAACAGATTTACGTTTCAAGCATTTGCACGCTGAAATTCCGTTCTTCCGTGACGAAATCTCTTCCTGAAAGATATTGCGGGGAATTAGAGTACCGAAACTCCAGTATTGAAAATCATCGAGGAAATCGATCGATCGATGATAATTTTACATTCCTGCCAGATAATGAGAATGTTTTGTAAAAACAATTACAAACAATTACTTTGTGAAAATTAGTTGCGAGGATTGTAAGAGAAACGTGATAAATTAAGAATCACATGTTGACACTGACAATCCCCTGGGTTGGATTAAATTAAACAATTTTTAGTAAATTAAAAGCAGAGTTCAGGGAAGATTATGTAACTAAGGTTTGAACTAAAACGTGAAACTGAATTACCACAAATAGCCGCTGTATATCTAAATAACATGTACGTATGAAGAAAAAGTTAGAATGAATTTCAACAGAGCAGTCTTACGGTAGAATTACTTGGAGACGAAAAATTGTTCACAGATTTTCAGCAAACGCTCGGCATTGCGAAAGCCGGCATTGTTCAAGGCTATGCTGTATAATTAGTTCTCGAACCAATTGTCGTCGATTCCACAGCGTTAGAGGTATTCTGCCATTATTCGGTGACACAACGGAGGTCACACATAACTTGGAGGATCGCGTATCGACCTCCGTGTGCACGACGCGCGACAAGCTGGCCAAAATCGCTCGTTGAATTATTTAATGCCACGCAACGAACAATCACGCGTTCGGCGAAATTCACGGCAATGGCTATCGCCTTTCACCAACCATGCCGTCGAAAACGATTCAACCTAACAAACAGGAAAACCTAGTCATCTGAAAAATGAAAAATCTTCGTTGAGAAGCAAACGCGATATATTTACGATAAGTATGAACGTGTTGCATTCGTATGAAATCTTCTTGCTCTAAAACAGATTTCCAGAATCAAGAATTTTCTTCTTAATCGCGTGACTATTGTATAGTCGAAGATATAAATACGTAGCCGACAGCCTCTGTAGCTTTGAAATAGCTTCACGTATACCTCTTTTCGGTTCGTTAGCGTTGATCATTGTACTTGGCAGGCACGTTCGTTCGGTTTAACGTTGTAATTCGATAACAAGGCGAGTAACATTCGCCAATAACGTAAAGCGGCCCTATGTGCCGCCTTTCGGCCGTACGTTCGTAACAAAGAGAACTTTTGTTGTTTATCGGGCCAATTTTCAACGATTTTCATAGGGGAGCGCTGAACGACCCGCACGATAATCATCGTCATCATCCTATTCGTTCTGGTCACTGCGACGAACGATCGTGTAATTAAATAAAACACGAGCAACAAGCACGTACACTGGCTAATCGTGTAGCTATACGATGGAATTAAGAAATTAACAAAAACAGAAGTTAAATCAGTTTGGATTTTCGGAGGCTCGTGACGAGTTTTCCTGTCGAAAGCTCTTTGCAACTTTCCAGATAGTAACGTGTTAAGCGAACGAGTACAGCGTGAAGCAAACTCGTAGCAACAGCACGAGTCGAGGGAACACGATTATGCGAGTTTGTGTATACGCCGACTAAAGCGTGCCTGGATGCAGGCAAAATACACCACACCGTCAGCGGCTGTTTGCACGTTGAACAATCAAAAACAGGGCTCCTTGCATCTACTTTCAGAAGGACACCTGTCGTCACGCGACAAGAAATTCTGTACCATGTTTGAGATGAACACTAGGTTATTTCCAGGGCCAAGACACAACGATTACGTGTAAAATATTCAGAATACGCTCTCGATAAGTGTTAACTAACGAAACTAATTTCTACGTAGATCCGACTTCTTCAGTTATGCTCATAAGAATGCGACATTTCACAAAAATCGGCCGGTTTATTTATTACAATCACCGAGTCCAGTCGTCGTCGAACTTTACCAATTGTATCGTGAAATGGTTATCTTCCAAGCACGAAACATAACTAGTGACAAAATTAGTCGAAAAACAACAATACGTTGGAGAAGTTGTAGAAATTCTCGCAATGCCAGACATTAGAACCACGACGAAACTGTTCGACTACAAGCTCTCTGCCTATTGCGGGACCAATTTATTTGCTAAGATCTTTTGTCACGCGTGCACAACAAACAAATTTGATAAGAAATAAAAAACAGATCACCGTTAGACGGTTTCGAAACTTCTACCGTCGTCTACAGTAGCTCGAGTGCGGTATTCTTGATCTGTAATACACCAAAAGACAATCGACTCAGACAAATCTATCCTGCAAGTATTATTAATGATACCTCGACATGTGGTCGCATAAATTTCCTAGCAGATCGAATGACCATCGTCTACGATAGAAAATATCGTTGCTCTAATGTGGTTTCTTAGGCGGTCCGAAAAAGCCCATTTATAGCGACGCGGATCGTTCCATGATGAAAAAGAAAGCCGAAGGCTCGAAATTGGCGTCATTAAATCGGTCAGAGTCAGAGCGGAGCGTGCATGCAATTAACTCCAGTGTTCTCGTTAAAGACGCTCAAAGAGTCCGGTTTCGATTGTTACGTTAATTGGATGGAAAAGAAAATAAAAGGTTTGCCGTGAGCGGCGGTTGAATTTCGCTCGGCGTATGTATACCTGTTGAATTTACCCTGCTTGCCGCCACGATGGAAGAAATTGATATTCACAGGGATATGCGTGTATGTTTGTGTGTGTGTGTGTGAAGAGAGAACCGAGTGCCAAGTATTTCATCGACCACCACGAGACCTCGAAACCGATGTCACGGCTACCAAACGAATCAACGCTATCGATAGAATCTATCTCCACGTAACTAGACTTCCATATCGATTATTCTATGAACCATAAAGCGATATACAGTGTGGCTGACGAAAGTATTTGAACGCTCATAGAATATTTTTATGCGAATAGATAAATTCAAATTTGAAAAAGGAAATGAGATCTATAAATTCATTTGTAACAACATCTTATACAAATTATTATTACCTAACAGTATTTTTAAGATTACCTTGTGACTATATCGTTCTGTCAATCTCGAAAAATTTAATCCCGTTGCAATCCCTGAACATTTATATCTTAATCTCGCTATTATTTTGGAAAAAAAAGAAAGAAAAGATTTTCTACGTGAAAATTGAAATGAGAAATTTTATGCGTAAAGTAATAATTTTGTTATATCTTCGTCGAACTAAAGATATGTTTTAACGTTAGAAAGATGCAAAAATTACGAGATATCATGACTGAAAGGCGACAGAGATCGCTACTATTTATTTATGTTATATAAGGTATTTTCGTGACCTGTTTATATTTGCGGCAAATGTGTTTTGATATCCAACTTTATCAGTATAATCATAATAATCGTATGTCATTATCTGCTAATGAAGTTACAAGAAGTTTTATACTACACGCATAATATATCCATAAAAGTTTTCTATAGTAGGACGTTCAACTGCTTTCGTGGATCGTTATATTTCGTTTAATCTGAAAATCATTCTAAGCGTTCTTTCGCACGGCGCATGAAAAATTTCATCGAAAAATACGATGTTTTACGAAAAATCAGGTCGATAAGACGGTCCAAAATAAGATTCTCTTTATCGTGAAGACTGCAGATTGCGCTTTCACAAAGTTTCAATCCACTTTGTCGAGATCAGTTTCGTCAGTTTTTTCTCTCGTAGCGAGAATTTCTCGCATCGCATGCAAATTTCAAGCCGTTTTATAATTTTCGATACTTTCTAACCTTTTTGTTCCTCTTCTTCTTTTAACGCGTGTTTCTAATCGATGAGCAACCATTATATTTTTCGAATACTCATACACCGTGAGCTTAAGTTGAGCGGTATGGTATAAGTGAAATCAGAGAAATTCTATGGCTCAAAATAAGACGAAAATCAGGAATAACGAAATTACATGTACATATCGCGCGTATTATATAAAATATTTTGAAATTTCATTAATACTGTAGCGAAACACGACTGTCACGATCATATGGACCAAATTCGAAATTAATCTGAAAATAAATGCAGCAGGTACAAGTTACAAGACTGAAAGCAAAAAATTAGTGTACGGCTACTTTAAACGTAACAATAAGTATTAAAAATGGCCCCACTGAATATCAAAACACGTACCAAATATGATGTAGTTTCTATTTATATTTTCAAACTTCTTTCAAGCTTCATCGTATTCGTGATAATTATCGAGTTTCATTAGAGTGCGAATGGAATTTCAAAATGTTTCTTATAACGCACGTTATTATACAATTATAATATATATATATAATATAATCATAGTTCGTAATATTATATTATTACTCTCATCATCATAGTTGAAATCTGTCTCGAAATAATTAAATATAATTAATACTATAAGTAGTCTCATTAAATACAACGACGTTAATTAATGTAACTGTTAATTTACTTAAGTATGTATGTAAATTTTACGGACTCTGTGTTATAGTAAGGAATATCTAATCTTGTAACTCTCATTTCCCTTATCTCAACATTTATTTTACGTTTTCAGGTACTGAACTATTCGATTTATCTTAAACTTTGTTAATATAATTATGGCACTTGGATCTCAGTACTAATGAAATTAAAAATTATTTTACGTAACATACGTAACATATTGATAAAATAGTTTCGTCAGTCTCTGTACATCACGAAGCAAATTAGATCTAGGCTTTTTCAACAAAAATCATTACGTGAAATAAATGAAAAATATAAAAATAATCGAAGAGTACAACATGATTTTAGTTGATGCCTGAAAGGATATCTTTATATGCTGTTACACGATGCAAATGGACGTTGGCAAATCTAACGATCTGTGCACGATGTTTACATTTAGTGGCGCGAATGCTCATAAATTTTACAGCTAGATTCTCGTTTGATAATGTGTTACTGAAAAACTGGCATTATCAACCTAAGCAAGGTTACACGAGCAGGTACGGTATATGTTCTTAGAATTCCATTCGTTATACGCAGGCTGGAGCTCGTAAACGATGACATCATTCACGTTTGGGCATTGATAATTCAACGCAATCGGAATGTTCTGCTTCGATTATACAGGAACGTTGTTAAGCATTGGTGAATACGTTACTTATCTGTCTATATGTAAAATGTTGAATCATGTGACAGACGATCATGACTATTCAATATAGAAGCAAGTAAGAAGAACCGAGATGATTGTGGCATGAAATACAATTGGTTCTGCGTTTAACGGCCGATGACATCACTTCCAAACTTGGTTACTGTGTTTCACGGTGATTGTTTGTTACGTATCGCGTGTGTTCGTCAAAGGCTATCGCAGGTGATTAAGATACACGCGATCACAATGTATAATGTACATTAACGTTCAAAAGTATTCGGATTCCTCGATCATTACGAAGAAAGTGAAAAAACACGCGTTCAGTTTCAACATCAAATAATTCAGAAACACGATCCATTGACAATATATCGAATGTTAAAACTGTTCCCCTATAAAAGACAAACAAAATAGAAAAATGTTATCCCTGCGAAGACCATCATCTTCGTATTGAACTTGGTACCATTATTAATCGCAATCGTTTTCATAACATGTAACAACTGTCTTGTTCTTTGGAGGCGCTCGAGGAAAGGAACGCAACGCGAGACGAAGGAACCGGGTCAAAGGTTGGCAAACCAGTTAAACGAGGAGCGTGACGAATTGACGGACAGATCGAGGTTCGCAAACGTGGAACTCGGTCGGTCGATCAGAGTTTAAAACGAAGCGAAAATCAAGATGAGATCACTTCCAAACTTGGCCACGCTCGATGCCAATTATTATCGTTTTACATATGCTCGATTGAAGTCGATAGCAGGTGATTGCAATTGCGTGCACGCGGCATACGTCACTTGGTATTCCGTTGCCTCTTATTAGCCAAATGCACGAACAGATATATTCGTACTCGTTTCATCGCGGTATTACTCGATTGAGTTAATAACTGTTTACTGCCGTGGAGTTTGAAATTGTCGTGCTGTGAACGTAACTTGCCTCGGGGATTGCGGCGCTCGAAAGTGCTCCGAGCAAGAAAATCATTATGCGGCTGGTTCCTGCATCAGGCTAAACGTTCACCAGCCCGCGAACGGAAATATTTACGGTGTGTCGCGAATGTCGCAATGAAAACGAAATCACGCTGTTTCGATTAAGTGCTGTCGGTGGAAGAAGTGAGGCTGTAAAATTGATTGAGCGTTCAAATTTACGTCACTTAAGACAGACAGAAGGTATTCTAACATTTATAGAAACCTCTCATGATATTATTAGACTGGTTTCACATTTGACCGATATCATCACGATGGTCATACGTCATTACGACTTTAATGAAATTTCAGAAAGTTTCGTATAACGCATATAACATATTCGTCAAAATTTTACATGGTATATCATGTATATAGTAAAATGTATTATTGCCATGATTTTTAATAAATAATTTAAATTTATAATTTAGTAACGTTGTTTCTAGCTACTAATTGATCATTAGTTTAGACACTTCGGTCCAATTCACGTACTATAAATTCACCCAAGTGTTCGAATATGTTCAAGTACATACTACATTAACCAGATGACGAAATAAACGATTAGTCGAAACGTCCAAACAGTTGTTCATTTTCATTAGGAAATGTTATTTAGCAAAGAGTTGGACTACGTGTCGTGAGATAAAGTAAATCGTGCATCGCGTCGTGCAAGCCGTTCGACGTTGTTATTGGTGTTAATTGAAACGCAAGCAAGATTTATCGGCAAAGACGTAAATGTTTTTGACGCGTTCTGTGATTGCAGAGGACGCTGTATAACGTGGTACTATAATTAGTCATGAGGAGAGACACTGCGTGAAACACAGATACAATTCTTTTTTCCATATTTTTTAACACTGCAACTGTCCTTCAAGACAGAACAGCCTTTTGCATGTACGTCGAAGAATATCGATAACATAAAATGGAACAAGCACGTTACTGTAAACCAGCGCATATCGTCTTACGAAAGAAGGATCGTTATGAAATATCGTGAGTACGAAGCATCGCGATATTTTGGCAATTGGAATTGTAAAAAGAGTTTCAACTTTTTCGCATTGCAGATTGACCCTGTATCAAGAATTCTCCTCGCTCTCCATGTTTCTCTCGGTGGTTTTGCTGGATCGCTGGATTACGTCAACTTTATTTTTAACCGAATAACGCGCGAGAACCTACGACCTTCGCCTGGTTTGGAAGTGAAAGTACTCGACGAACTTCTTCCGCCACTGTCTTTGTATTTATTTTATTTCCCTTGAAACATCGGTAACTCGATTATATCATTCGCTACACTATGCTGAACTCACGTATTCTACCGATATTTATTTACAGAGAAAACTCAGCCAATAAAATTCTTTTCCTATTCGTGAACTTAAGTACTTGAAAGAACTTGAAAGATCCTCCTTCTTACCGTTATCCTTCCTTATTTGATTCTCTGATTTACTCATACCTTGCTACCACAGTGGAATCTTAATTATCCAAACTGTGTAATCACGACACACGCGCGGACCTGATAATTCATTTTTGTCGAATACAGCGCCATGAAGGGGGAATATCTAAAGATTTGTTTCTATCTAACGCTATCTGTAACTATGGAAATACTTGCTAAAAGTATGGTAAATTTCCATTATGAAATCATAATTGTTAATGACCGAAAACATTTACA
This sequence comes from Bombus pyrosoma, assembly GCF_014825855.1. Taxonomy (NCBI): domain Eukaryota; kingdom Metazoa; phylum Arthropoda; class Insecta; order Hymenoptera; family Apidae; genus Bombus; species Bombus pyrosoma. The sequence continues at coordinate 7,385,390 of NC_057771.1, read as the reverse complement.
TAGTATCGCGCATATATAGATGCTCTGGTAATCAATCATTCGTTCATTCATCAATCAACGTCCTAATAATCAAAGTTCTACTATACGACGATTTATCGTACTCTTATATGACTATTATTTCATCTTTACGTACTATGATTAAACCAAGTTTTACGCAAGATCTTGATTTCATAAAAGTACAAGGAAGCATCGTTTAAACGAAACGCGATTATCTTTCGAAGAACAACTTCTGCCATTCTATTTCCTTCCTTAACAAACCAAAGGATTGACCAATAGTTACACGTCGTTACTCACCACATCTTTACGCGTGTCCGTTGTAAACTCGCTGATGACACGTTCCTCTAACACGTTGCGAACGTCCTGCACCGAGGTGAACGACGACTGATCGATTACGTAAGAAGATTTCTGAACTATATCAATATCCATGACATCCTTCCTGGTGTCCGTCACATCATGTTTCACGACTGAAATTTTCGTGGTATCATCTTTCGGCACGACAGAACTTGGTCTGTCTTTAGGTTCATCTCTTGTGGGAGACTCTCTTGGTCTCTTTTTTTCGTCTACTGGTTCCTTCTGTTGGTCGGTCGGTTTCTTCTTCTGATCTTGTGGTTTCTCATACACGAACGAACCATCCCAAGTTGACGCGCCCGGTTTAGTCGGTCTCATAGATCTATCCACCGGACTTTTCTCAGGACTCTTAGGACGTCTTTCAGGAGACTTTCTCCCGTCTTCAGGTTGTTTTTCAGATGGTGATCGAGGAACCTCTCTTCGAAGTTCTCTTTCGGTATCTGCGGTGCGTTTTTTATCGTCGATTTCATGAAATATCGTTGTAGAGACCTTGGACGAATCAAGAACTTCGGAATCTGAAGCCAAAGTTCGTTCAAGCGTCGTCGACGTGACAAATTCAGAAGTCTCCATTGTAGTGTCCGATAAAGTGATAGATTTTTCGGTGAGATAAGTCGGTTTCTTATCTTCTGGCAATTTTCCATTATCTACTGGCGACGTTCGAATGGGAGCTCGTTCATCGGTAGGACGACGTGAAACATCTGTCGATGGTTTCTTATCGGTAGGCTTCTTTGCGGGTTTTTCGTAAATAAACGAACCATCCCATGTTGAAGCACCTGGTTTGGACGGTCTAAAAGAGCTGTCAGTCTTACTGGGGCTCTTGGGACGTTTGTCAGGCGACTTGGAGTCTTCTGGTTGCAACACTTTATGTTCCAACGCTTTCTTCTCGGGACTCTTAGATCTATCTTCGATCGTCACAGACTTCTGTATCGTCGTTGGAACGCCATTACGAACAATTACTGTCTCTACGGAACTCGTGGAGTAATCCACGTTCGACGAATCGGTATAACTCTCGTGTGTGGTAGACTGTTCCAATACAATGGAATTGCTATAAACTTCTGAACTAGTAGATACTTGCTGAGAAGTATCACGAATATCCAAAGTGGTATCACTGATGTGCTTTCTCGATTTCGGTATTGGACTTTCTCTTGGTTCAGGTCGAATTTTATCTGCCGGTCTATCAACGGATTCTCTGCTAGAAGGTCTTTTCGTTTCTGGCGATTTCTCCATGACGAAAGTTCCATCCCAGGTCGATGAACCAGGCTTGGTAAGCCTGGTATCCCTTCCTTTAGGTGTTTTGTCGGGAGTTTCTGGTCTACTCGATGTTCTGCTCGATGGACGATCTTGGCGAGCAGGTTGCACGTCGTAAACAATCGTCTCGTGTACGGAAGATAAACTAGAATCTTTGACATCGGTGAAACTCTGTTGACTCGATGAATGTTCGACTACGTAAGCCGTTGATGAAATTTCCGCCTCGTTTATCGAATTGTCCTCTGTAACGTCGCGAATGATGATGGAATCGGTCGGCCTTCGGCTATCCGTCTTTCGACGTTCATGAACTTGCGGCTTTTCGTAAACGAAACTGCCATCCCAAGTGGATTGGCCAGGTTTGTAACATCGCGAAGTAGTGTCACGGGTAACTGATTTTTCCGGAGTTGATCGTCGAGGAGAACCCCCATCTCCGGAATCTTCTTCTATAATTATTTCAGAAACAGAGGTCACCTTTTCGCTAGTTTTTTTCTTCTCGTCGGTGGATGTAGCGTATTCCACGACGTACGAAGACGAAACAGACTCTGACATACTGGAGATATTCTGCTCCTCCGTGACGTCTTGGACATCCACGGAATCGTGTCTCTTCGCGCTCGTTCTGACCACAGTTTTGTCACTAGATAATTTCTTACCGCCATCCTGTGGCTTTTCGTATACGAATTGTCCGTTCCACGTTGAATCACCGGGTCTCGTAATTTTTCCTCCTCTAGTAGACGACGATCTGTCTCTTAAAAGCTCCGTTTTACTAACAGGTTTTCCATCGATGTAAATTTCCTCTGTGACATCTTTGCGTTCTTCCGAAATGAACCTCGAAGAGTCTGTGCCGCCTTGTACCACGTGGACAACGTTCGAAGATTTCTTTTCGTAAGATCCGTCAGAACTTTTCTCCTTGAAATCCGTTCGCTGTGTTGATTCTATAACATTGTCTCCACCAGGATGATGAAAGACAGAAGCATCTGACACGTTTCTTTTTCTCGGTTCTAGTGTTTTTTCCACCATAAAAGTACCGTCCCACGTAGACTCTCCAGGTTTCGTGTATCGAGTCGATCCTTTTGAATGTACTTCCGTCGTAACTTGCCTCTGTCCTCCGGCAAAATCGATCGTGTCCTTAGAAACCTGTTCGTGAATGTCGCGACCGATCGAGTTAACGTTTCGATCAAAACTTTCGATGTTAGTCGAGCTAGAACGACCCTCGTCGATGATAATTTTCGAGTCCTGTATTACCGTCGACGATGAACGCTGATCGATAAACGAACTCTCAGAGATTTCAATGCTCGACATGCTCTCTTGTACATTATCGGTGTTAACTTTGGACATCAAGCGATCTACTTTTGCCTTGTCGAGACTGTCCCGCTCTGTTCGAGACGTATCGACGTTTCTCGGGACGTCCTTGTCTTTAGCCGGACTTTCGCTAATAAACGTGCCATCCCACGTAGACTGGCCGGGTTTGTTGCACCGCGTGACAACGTCGCTAATTTTGTCCGCTTTTGTGCTGCTCCTCGCGGTGCTTTCGCTAACAGTGGCGTTGGAGGAAGAATCGAGGATGACCTTGTTACTGGCAATTCTGACATCATCCGTATGTTTAACTCGACCTACGTCCGAGGGTACGACCGTGGTCTCCTTGTCAATGATGCGACTCTGAGTGGCTGTTACTCTACCGTTGTCATCGAGTTTTTCACCTGATTCGTGGATTCTCGAGATATTCGCGAACGTTTTTCCATCCTTGGTTGTCTCTTCGTACGTTTCTTTACTGGCTTGTTTGCTTTCGTACGATTTTGATGACGTATGTATTCTGGGAACGTGATCACCGTTCACGATACCGTTGGATGTCGACGTCTTTGATAGCTGATCGTAATAATCTCCCATCGAAGACGATGTTTCCACGACCATCGAAGAGGATATAGATTTCTGAATAGTTTCTGCTCGAGACTCGCTGCGACTCTCGGACGATCTACTAACTTGTTCCAACGTTTCTCCTCGATGCCCATCCGAACGTACCTCGACGTCCTTAACATTTTGTGGACTGTCACGAACAGTTTTTCCCTGTTTAACAGACTGCATCTGTTCTTGCGCTATAAAGTCCTGAGAACTCTTACCCGTTCTATATGTAGACGTACTTTGACCAACAGTCTGAGGAGCAGACTCTATCACCTTAATTACGTTGCCCTTGGAATCCATGATAACCTCGCGACTCGCGCTGGTTACCTCGACGACGCTGCTCCTAGATTCGCTCTCCATAATCTGTGTCGCTTCCTCGACCACGCTCGTCGACGATACCATCTCGACCGTCTCAACGGTCGTCATATCCGAAGAACTGGAAGAAGTCGTGGCGACTTCCTTCGAGCTCCCCTTGCTCTTTCCACTCGTCTTCTTGTGTATAGTCATTTTAACTCACTTCTATTCACAGTCGTATACCGATCTTTCATGCGAGTGCAACAACACGAGGTAAAGATTCAAAGGGCAAACTCGCGTCGCGCACCGAAACCGTAGGAAAATAGACAAAAACCGAGAACTATCCGTATGTTTACTTTCTATCACGATAGGAAACACGCGACTCGGCGATCACTCGAGCCGGACTGAAGCTTCACTACGACCGGCCCCGTTTGCAAACTCGTTTCTCTTCGTCCCTCAAGGCTCGATCTATTATGCCGTGTATACCAACGATTATACACACTCTTCGCCTTTTCCACTGTGTCTCTTTCTTTCTTGTTCTCTGCGTGTCTCGGTATAACGTATACGTGTGTTAAATCTGCGTGCCTCGGTGCAGAGCGCGCCGTTAAAATGGTAAACGCGGGAGAAAAGATTCGTTTTGATGTTCACGGTCCGGTACCGCGAGTCGATGTGGCATCGACGATGGCTCGCTGGCCCTAGTGACCACACCATACACCGTTGCTCTCCGTCACTACCATTGCCACGACGTACGCGAACCACGACTCTTTTGCCTGGAGAACGCCGATCCGGCCTCCCTACTTTTCTCTCGTATGTCGCCCGGCGTGGGATGTTACCGCGTATTCGCTCGTGTCTCGCGTCCGTGTGCGTGCACACGATCCTTCTAGCCGATTCTTATTGTGCACCGTTCTCGAGTGAGTAGGCGAGATACAGCTCTTCCTCTCTTCTTCTTCTTCCCAAACCGGGTCTTGTCCTCGTTCTTCTTTGCCCGCTTCGCCTTTGCCCGATCCTCTTTAAGGATAATCCACCTCCAACCGCTCTCTCGCCGTCTTTTCCTCCGTTTTGCGTTTCGCTGCGCGAAAAATCGCACCTCGAATCGTTCATTCTGGCGAGGCATTTTTACCGAGAAGCAGAATGTTTCCCGTTTCTGTCAACGTCGCGAGACGACTAAAAACGACTTTGCTAATACACCACGCACATACACGTGCTTATGTGCATTCGTTAGAAGAGTACACATACTGTATCAACAATATTGTATAACCGCCTGCAGCGCGAGCGTGTCTATCTACGTTTCGTTACGCTCTACGGTTATTTGTCTGCTTCAAATTATGAGTCTGCTTTGACTGATCGTAAAATTCGTTCTAGCTCCTATCGACGTTAACGTAGGAACGTTGACTCGTAAAAGGATAGTTGTTGTTGAAGAACATTTTTTTTTTTTTATTAAAAGCACATAAGTTAATATTCTCGCATTCTTAATTTGTAAACCACGGAAGACGAGCTGACTCATCGCTCAGATTGCATATTTGTTAGATATGACGATGTTTTTATTTAGAAATCACCTGTCCTTTTTACATTTGAATTAAAATGAATCATATCATATTTACATTTACGAATTGCTAAAACCGACGTATCTAAGATTTTTTTTTTTATTATTATTATTACACTTCTAGATTCGTGAATCTAGAAAATTTCTAATTAAGGAACGATCCGATTAATACATTAAACGTCCACGTGACGCAATGTACGCCGAATCTTCGATAATCATCTATCAACCGTATCTCGCTGATTACCGATATTCTATCACAAAAGTTCTTGATCGTTACATAAACTCTCACACCGTTTCTCCCACGCTACTTCATTTACAATCCAATGCCGTAAAATTCGCATCCAGGTGCAAGAAGTTGTCCGTGTTCTCGTCATTCGATACGCATACTTATCTAGCGCCACAAATACGCGCATCGATGCATCGGTCGATTCGTTCATGCTACAAGTTCATCCTATTGTGTAACGACAGCTCTAGCTGGCCAAACCATTTCTGTGGATCTGTTTCATACAGAATGATAAATACGGAACGTCTTCGCGTTCCGATCGCGAAATTCCATAGTCTGTTCAGTCTGTACACGTACGTACGATATTTACCAACGTTGGACCGTCTTACAACAATTTTATGGAGGCCCGTCGACCGAAACGGCCGCTCTGTTTCGTTCGCGGCGAATAAAGCCCGTAAACGCACACCCTCTATTTTTACGCGTCGCGTTCGCTCGCTGTAAAAGCACGTACGGTTTTCTCTTTCATTCGGAGGCTGACGTGGCGCATTAGGCGAAACACGTACAGGAACAAAACTCTCTTTGGACGCGACTTTATTCACGTGTGTGGCCGCGCGTGTACGGCTTCAGCTTCTTTCACGGCGAAAGATATTGCAACCGAAGCGTAGTCGACATTTACTCTTTTCGCTTTCCATCGTAAGAGATTACGTCGACGGCGATACCACGTACGCGCGTCGCGTTACAGGTACAAATGCAATTTTCGCCCCCTCGCGTTGCCGACCGTGTTCGCTGGAACACGTTCGCCTCTTCCACTACGATTCGGTATACACGGCAATCTGTAGCTGTTCTTTCGAGCAACGTGTCACAGATAAGTAGAAGGAGACGACGATGTTCTTGTTTATAAGCATATAGCGATTACGACTTTGAATAGGCCCGTTGTTGAAGATAAAAATTTCTACTCGTATGAAGATTACACGAGCTATACGCTGTGGCTGTGGGTTCTTTATCCCTTGGACTACTTAGTTTCTAAGATACGGATCAGATAGGAAAAGACTATGATCGTTTGTTTAAGTATTGTAGTAATATTTAAAGAAACTCTATGATACCAATGGATACGGACTAATTGCATATCGAATTATACCGTACAGTTTGTCAGTGATTAAACAAATAATCAAAACCTATTATTTGTTGATTCTATTAAGGAGATCCGTATTACTTTTAGCTATTAGTTCGTCATTAATATAACGTTCGTGTACTGTTCCTACAAATTGTCCAAAGTGTCCAGGTGCTCATATGCGATAGCGTATATTAGGACTGAAGCTTGCATGAACGCGAGGTTCGTTCATTCATCCATAATACCTTATACTAATCATCGCGTTTCGTATGAAAGCAGCAGGTGTTCTAATTCTTACGAACTCTACGTAACTATCTAATTACATTTTCCAAAGCTCTCTAACCGCTTCAACGCATTCATGTCACGACGATAACGAACTTTCCCTCTAAGTGAAATTTAATTACACTTCCATAACCCATAATTAAGAAACGGACAAATATGTCGTCCACGTTTACATCTCCATTCGATCTGGACGGGCATGTTTCTCTCGATAAACCGCCTCTTCGACGAGCTTTGAACTTTCAGAACCCAGCAATGCAATTACGTACGATGATAGTGACGAAAGAGAAATTGCGTGCATTATCGTTCGCGATACGATATGTTCGTTTTCTGAAGAAATAAGATCGGCCGCGAATAAGCACGAATACGAAATGAACGTGTCTGGAGGAGAGGCAGAGCAGAAGGGGATAGCTCGGAGAAACCGGTCCTTCGTGATGTCTCGATGTAAACCAGGCGATGACGTAGGCCGTGGAGAGCCGTGATCGCGGCGTTCCCCTTGGAGGTGTCGGTCTGGCTCAGCAATGGCCATTATTTTCGCGTGCACTATCGCAGATATAGTGGCTGATTGCACCGCTGACGATGTCGTTAACGAGCTAGCAGAGTTGAAGGAATTATTGTTAGATTGCCCCGTGATACAAATGGAGGTGCGGTAACACTGAAATTTATCGCACGGAATTGGCCTGCCCTCGGAGACTTATCGCCAATGTCAATGCCGCGTTTCCGCCAGCCTCGAAATCTCCAAACTATCCTTTGAACGTCCCCAACTCGTTGACTCCCTGTAATTTATCATTTATTAACTAGCATAAACGTTTTAAGACGCTGTACTCTGCTGTCTGAAGAATTCTGTTTGGTTAGTTCAACTCATGAACATTCTGATCGTCACACGATAGAAATTTATATGTTTCGCCCATGGATCATAATATTTAAAGTTTAGAAAGTATCACGTTGTAATAGAAGTACGATAAAAGCGAGTCTTTCGTTTTTGTAATATTACTTACGCGTTATTCAACATTTTTTAGTCGATCTTATTTCATATCTTATTTTAATCCTTTCGAAATATTTAGAAACACTGGTTACCGGAATTTATTAGGTTGTCCGAAAAGTCTCTTTAATTTCATAAGGTGATAATAGAAGAGCAACAATTTCTGTTTTATATTATTTTATTGAATTAGGTATGATCCATTTCGTTCTAATTCTATCATTATGTTCGTGCATAATTCGATAAACTAATATAAAACAAGAAACATTGTGCGTCTATTATTTTCTTATAAAACGAAAGGAACAACCTAATATTTTTTATTTTGTCTTCCTATAACGATTTCAACTATGACCAACTTTAACTTCTTGTACGCTAAAGCCTTCTCATACTATCCGTTAATGGATAAATAACGCTGTTGCATAAAGACAATTTCCACGTATCTCAGAATGACGTTACATCGTCGATGAGCTTTCTTTAAACGCGACATCATTGCCTGATTTGTTATTAAGTATTACACAAACCGAGTAAGAATCTGTTTGTCCTTGGTTAAAATAAATAAACCTATGATGCAACAGGAAATGCGACGTTAAGCAGGAACGTCGAAAGGATAGATGTACGCGTAACTTTGATGTCGTATTGATCGCGATCCAACGACCTTCGAATCCGAGACACGCGATATTTTACTTCGATAGGATCACTAAATCGATGTTGAATCGTTACGCAGGTAGTATCGCATACGGTATAGAGGAAGTACGCTCTTTCTTTAGTCTGATGGCCTTTAACGCTTTTCCTTCGACTTTTCGCTCGGATGCATATTTAATATGCACCTGTACGCAACACGCCGAGGTACGTTTAGCGAAAACAGCAATTTTACATCGATCAAAGAATTAGAACTATTTTTACAAGTTGTTTAACCCATTAAACGCCAACGTTGCGCCAATGCCATATTCCCATCGTAATTGATTTCAATTCATTTAAACTATATAATACAATTTCGAAGCTTAACATTATGATCATACACGCTCCATGTACGTATTATTCATTCGTCAAATAACACTATAGTTTCATTATCGACAAGGGCGAAACATTTTTCAAGAGAAATTTCGTGAAATCATCATAAACAGCAAATATCTAATTCTTGTTAAAAATGTGTCTTAACTTTCGCTACGATTTTCCCAAACAACCTACTATTATTTTAACACGCTTTTTATCAGGATAAAACAATACGTTACTCTATTCGCCTTTTACAATATCATTTATACGTTCTCGCAACTTTCGCAAATTATTTCGTCGCATGATCCTTAACGGATCAAACAATGGGATGACACACGGCTGGTTCGGAGAAAAGTCGTAATGTCCCAATAAGGAAATATTTCGCGGTCGTCCCGCGAATCCATCATCGATCTCTGACCGGTATAGAGCTGCTGAAAAAAATCGAGGACGCAAAGTGCATACGATTGATCTCGATCTCGACGATCGATTTCGGTTATGGAGCGAAAGTACCACGCCCGTCCCGACGCGTTTCCCGTAAAAAGTGTCGTCAGGTCATGGCGTGGGTAGGAACCGTGCAAGCGCTGCTACGTGAAACCAACTTCGATGCTCCGTATTTGGTGAATGCGTTGAAATCCGTAGGCGAACCAGTAACCGGTCGACCGCGTCATCCGGAGACCGACAAGTATACTACATAGGAACTACCACGTTCGGAATAGAAACGCCATTGAACAAACGTTTACGTTTACGTATATGTTGTTTCAATACGTGCACTCTTCGTCTTCATCTTCGAAGTGGCAGACTAAACGAGAATTCCTGGAACTTCTATCGAACTATGAGTCATTTCTCTGAATCGTTGCTCATTTGCTATTCACGCATGATAGTTGTCGTTTCTTTCCATTTTAATATCGATGGAAATCGAGTGACCGTGATAATTAAGCTGTAAGCGTTTGGACACTTTGGTCGACCTGTCGTAATGGTGTGTGAATTTCGGTAGAACGTACAAATTAGTGACGAATTGGTAATTAGTAATTAGAAATAACACTTATACTATACCTTTAAAGAACCAGCAGGCTATAAATCTAAATTAGTTGTTAAAAAGCGTTAATAACGACGTATTTTACTAGCTATCACATATGCTGTTACAAATTATCGCTTGTACATAAAAGCATCCACGCGTTTATGAAACTCGCGTGTCCTAATTGTTAAAATCATTTGACAAATATGAAAGATCATCGTACGAGCATCCCTAGTTTAGCGTTGTCACTCTCTCGAAGGAGCAAGAATAAAAACTGAATAGGAAAAAAATTGGGTCGAAAGAGTCAAGAATGAGTATGCTTGATATGGTAGCGAGGTGAAACTTTGCAAAAAACGAAGGGGTCTATTTATTTGTAAATTCGCATCCACTCGCGATCCATTCGTATTTACTTAAGAAGAAGGACGCGATCGAATTCCAAGGCGCGGTTACGCCGCGACGCCTTGATCAGAAACGCTTTCCAGTTGCTAGTGTATCGCAATGTTACATGTAATGGATCGAGATCGATCGTTTCTCACGGACGTCCGTCGATCTTTATGGTTAACAGGGTTAAGTATATATGAAGAAAAAGTCAACCGCCTCGCGTAAATCAGGCTATCCTTTTCCACGTCCCTCTCGGGAGAATCGAAAGCTTGCCCAACTTGAAAGACGGCCCCGGCTGGCTCCTTTTATAATGGATAGCGCTATAATGAAGCACGGTACAGCGCGTTCTCTTATTAATTAACGTTAAAAGGGAAACTTTTGTAATTCCGCTTCTAAGACGAAGCGATGTACTCTACAACGACCCCTGCGCGCCATTCTATCGTCCTCAAGATCTCGACGTATCGGCCCTCTCTCGGAAAATAACGCATTCGTGGATAATTAAAATACCTCTTTCGAATTTTTCTCGAATAAAAAACTCGTTCCTGTCTGCTTTAAGAGATCATTCTAGTGTTCAAAAGCTCAGTACACTTGGAATTTATGAAGCATCGGTAGATGTTGCTGCATCGTTCGAATTAGGATCTTGCAAATATCCGCAAAATTCGGTTTTCACGGACAAGAAAACCGTGATCTTCTTTGCTAGTCCTTTTTATTTCTCGATATTTTTGTATTATTCTAGTTCAGATGATAGCCACGAGTCTATGGATTGAGAATGTATTGGCACGTTGAATTTTTAGATAACTACAGCGTCTAATATTAGTTTCTCGTGTGCTTTGTATGACATTACAGAAATAGCATTTCTATGTATGGTCCTAATTCAATGGACAATGGATATTTTCCAGAAAATAATGATGCTTTCTAATAACGTACCAATTCAAAAGTTCTTGGCCGGAACATTATTCTTATAACACACTTTGACCCTGTTGTTCTCATCAGTATCGCACAAAGCGAAACGAATGCAGGGTCACGCATGGTTACCGTTAAATACGTAAAATACGTCACACTCGTGAAGTCACCAAAGCTATTGCCGCATATTGTTGTATAAATTCTATGCCTACACAGTGTACGCGATACTTTCCCACATTTAATTATCAGTAAATTTCGTATTCTCGGTGAAATTATCGTCAATGTGGAATTTTAGTTAAGTTATGAAAAACATATTGCGCGATAGGCCCTTTGGAAGCTACAGAGCAGGTTATTCTGAAAGGATCAGTTTTATCAAAGTGACAATTACATGATAGCGAACAGTATTTCGATATAAATAATAAAGTGCAGCGTGAAGAACGTGTAATAATGCGATCAACGAAGCCAAAGGAAATTACATTAGACCGAATGAAAAGATCGTGAAGCGGTTTAACTAGCAGTTTCCGAGCGTATAATGAAAAATTTGATGGTAATTTCATCAGCGAACCAACCATAAAAATGAGTACGCTCGAACACACTGATCGCTTTAATCCCACGATAATGAATAAGGATGCACGAAACGAGGACACATCCATGTATCGCATTGATTTACGTTAAAGGAAGCTGATGGTCCCGCGGCATCGGAAGCATAACGAAAAAAAGGGGCGAGAAGAGGCGTCGTCTCTCGTTGCGTTCGCGGCAAACAGCCCATAAGCGGACATACCAATTTCACATCTCGTCTCGAATGAGATGGTAGGGGGATGATACGAATGCATATACAGAATGCATATGATGTCATGGACTGTTTCGTTCGGTTTACTCATGGCAAGGGTAAAGTCTCTTCGCGGACAATTCTTAATAGCGCGATAAATATTCGAGAGTGTTGGTAAGAACCACGGAGATACGAGTACGTAGCCAACCGTACGCGTACGTAAGTAGACGACAGATCGCGTTTCTTCGTATACGACCATGACACTAAATTACAGACTTATACAGTGGTTGTCAATCTGCATTTACAAGTAAGATCGTACCATATACGCGCGACGCGACGCAATTAATCATCTTTTTCGTGTACTTGAGAAACCAGACTGCCCAGACCCAATTCAAAGCGTCATTGTCATGCCGAGTGAAAAGGGAACCCAGAATTAGGACACTTGGTGCAAACACGGTGAGAAGCAAATAGTAAACACGGTACATAATTGATCGAAAAGTGTGCATGACGTTGATTAATCGTACACCTTTGTGCTGCAGAAATATGTATCAAGGCAGATTTCGTTGTCACAAAAGGTGACAGTCACCTGCGACGGTGTTGATATCAGTAGAAATGTAATTACGATCTTGATATTAATTTCGCGACGAATTGAATCATGGTCAGGGATGAATTGGTGCATGACAGCCGATACGATGTAATTTCGTTCGATGGTTCAGGCATAAGATGAGACCATATGATACGGAAAACTGTCGGGAGCTATCGATAACCGCGCGCGGAGCAGACCACAGGCGGCATTGGCACGCACGTAAGGGACCCCTTATCTCGGGAACAGAAACTACGGGGTCAATACGCCACCGCTTTGTAATCAGCCGCGTACCATGCACGCTTAAACGGATAATCATATTGACCGCTCGCTAATATTAACATTTTTCGGAAAGCTATTGCAAGGAATCGGCCTGCTAGCCTACATATTGCTCGAGTGCCCTCACACGCGAGCTCTATCTTCTTCGCATAGAGTTTTATCGAGATCAACGGAACAACGGGGATCGTGCTTATACAAGGACGCATCCACGCGGACGGATACACATATACTCGTATATCTCTCTAGCGTTGCAGATGCGGTTACCAGAGAGAGAGTATTGATGAAACAATAGAAAGTACATGAACGCGGTACTGAAAGAACAGACCATATCGCGATCCACATACGCTCGGAATGCGAATGGTAGAAGTAAATGCGATGAAAATCGATCACAATTGTCGCATGAATGCACCCTTATATTCGAGGCACGATGTAATAGAAGATATATGCATAAGCACGATAGATTACCGTTTAAATATGAATGACTCCGTTTCTATTTTCGCTTTTTTTTTTTTTTAAAGAATAATTAATTGCGTTAATTGATCGATACTTCCGTACACGTTAAGCTCTTCAAAGGAAATGCTACTCTTATATATGAGGAAATCGGATCATGTGTAGAGCCCCTGTAAAGCGGCAACCGTCATTACACCGCTGTCGGTTGTATGGTAGCATCATTAGCGTTGTGTAAGTCTTATAACCTCTCAGTGCAAAATTTAAATTTCAAATGTTAAATAGTAATTTTTCATTACGCTCGACCGAGTAATTATGTAAGTAAAGATATTTTCTAGTTCTGTACGAATCAAATTTCAAGAAACTAGAAGACTGTAGAAATTGCGCTTTCTGGAAGACAGATCAAAGACGACCCACGTCCGATTTCATGTACCATGCACAAAGGCATCTGTATTACATCGGATCAAAGGGAGAAAAGAATTTACTTTACGTTCTTCGCTTAACGTACGATCTTTCTTCTATTTTGCATACGAGTTAAGCAGTTGAAATGTTCTAAGATAAAAAGCTATCCACGAATCTAAAATATCGTGTATTCAAATGTAACCAATATAAACGATATAACTTTTCAAACGATACTTCATGATCTTTCGTCTTTTTTTCCACTTTCAAATGATTGCATAATTTTTATCAAAAATATTATAAGAATACTGATAAATATTGATAAGGAAATTTGAATAAGTTCGAAAAGTTGAATTACCACTCACCTTTCAGTTATATTTTCCTAGTAGCGTTTCTACACAACATATCGATCATCGTCTTGAGGGAAGATGACAGTGGTTCCTCGATCACTGTCCAATTGAGGTGTAGTGGCGCTAATCGTCTGGAGGTATGGAATGAGATAACGCATTGTTTTCCGACGAAACCGAACGAACGTTTGGCACACATTCGGTAACGGCGGGACGCCGTTGCACCGACGGCGGTTCGCACCTCACAGATACATCGCGACGTCTGACGTTCCCGCGCCCATTGCCGTCGAGACAACGTCGTCATGACGACCGCGCATAACAACCTTCGCCCATGCGCATATCGTTTCTATTACGTAGATTATAAACGCGGCAATATACGGACCAGGAATGATTTTTGATAAGATATAACCAATAAAAACGGAACATGGTAAGTGTGTCTTGATCATTTTTGCGGTTTAATAAATGAAAAAATTATCACATTCTTTAATTTTATATCCATTTCCGTACGTTCATATTAAAAATATATGTACTTAACCTGTGAAAAAAGTAAAATAGAGAATATGAACTTTTAAAATTTTGGGCCAATACTATTAAAAAATATGAAAATTGTTCTTTTTGTATTTTGTGCAATATGTCCGTTTTATCACAAGTAGAAATATGATAGTTTTCTTTTAATAGCAAGTAGACATAATTTGGAATGAATTTGACAGAATATTTATTTATTTATAATATAAAAAATGAAAGAAATAATTATAATAAAGTTGCTGATATTTACATATGTAAGTAGGTATTACTAATACAATTCCTGATTCCTTTATGGAACATAGTAATATTCCACATTTGATCTTGATCTGTAGAATCTCTATGACTTAAATTTACATATTGCATACACTGCATATATAAGTATTATAAATAGATAATCAGAAGGAATAAATTAACACTAGCATTTGATTCTTCCTTATGTAAATTTTCTACGTAACTTAGAATACTTACATCATCGATTTCACTATAAGTAAATTTATGTTAAACTAATATTTATATTTTTATTATATTCATCTAAGCTTTGTATATTGACTAACTTTTACACCACATTTTTCAGTTTCTATTCAACATGTTAATTGAGTTGACTTTGAGCTGATTCAAACTGAGTTTGAGCAATTTCATAAATGATTATGAATATTATACTTATAATATTAAGTACTTCATGTGTTATCATTTGTTCATATGTTCAGTTTGCAATATAATGCTATATCATAATATAGAATAAAAGATATAGTTTTGTAACGATGGGATATAATTGTTGCAACTCACAAAAGTCACTGTTCTTTTGTTCTGCTTGTAAAGACAAATCAATAAGATCACGGTATATTACATTATAATTATATTTGTTTTACTTCTCCCTTCTATATTTTATCATAACACATTCATGAACAAATCAACATACATATTTAACCTCCTGAAATTATAATGTTCTGAAAAAAATCTGTGTTCAAATACTATATGTCCTATATTTCTAAAGAATATTTCTCTACTCGAAGAATATGTATCCAAGCCAGAAATAAAAGATTCAGTGCATTTAGGATACATTCTAAAGATAATCATGGCATTTAATCATATTATTTTCATTTAATAAATTAGACTAATCTTTTCTAAATATTCAACAAACTGGACATATTGTAGGATTGGATAATACGTCCTTTTTAACTTGTCAAATTATTAAACACTAGAGAATATTTCTCTTCAAATATTTCCATTGACTAACATCTATATTAATAAGATTTGTTGTAACAATGTATTATACATAAAATATAATTCTGTTTTATAAATCAAAAATGACAAACTATGTTACAAAAGTATTAAGCGTTATATATCATTATTCTATGAAATGAAAGTCTTTATCATTATGATATGTATGATATTAGTTATCTGCAATTTATTTTGAAGTTAGTGTGACAATAAAAAATAAAGGAAATGGATAGGTTCGTTTTGATATGGATAAAGTATCAAATAATCTAATCAATAGAATTTCTTGATATATTTTACCAGTAACTACAACATTAATAAACAATAAAGAATATATCAAAACAAAGATAAAATCTTAACATTGAAATTACAAATAGTACAACAGAGTATAAAATGCTTGATATGTAGTAATAGCAAAACCTACAAAAAAGGCTATTGCTCTATGAGGTTGTTTTGAGAAAATAGCATATACCACTGTGTGAACAAATCTAGCAATTACAAAAGCCCTGATTAACATTGAAGCTAACCATGTAGAAGGTCCTGTGGTTAACCAAGCGAATGTAACAATATACCATATAAGAATATTTTCCAAATCGTTTAAATGTGCTCTGCGTACGCGTTCAACTTCGGCATCATTGGTATTAACTTTTGATCCCCTTAACAGTTTCGTATCCTCGATGTTTGCAAATGCCTGGAATAGATATAAAAATTATATTTTCCGTTTTCGCATACGATATAAATACAAATAATTTTGTATTGCAAGTTAATGAAATGTATACGTACCAAATTTTTAAATCTGTAGTGTGCTGTTAATGGTACCATCGCGAGTAATTTTAAAGCAAGTATACTTCCCCAAAATGCAAAAATTTTGAAAAGTTCGGGGTCTACAAGACTTGTGTTTAAGGTGGACATTATAAATGTCGTATATTATGTATAATTCCGTGTAGATTAGTTCGATAAAGTACGTTGCATAAATCGTGTCTTGCGAACTGCGTTAGAACGTTTGCTACGTAGAAGGATTCTGATGAGACTATCCATGGTTAACGTTACATGTTAAAATGTATGTGCAAAGTGGGGATACGTATAAAAAAAAAGCGAATGTCATCATGTATCAACATGTTTTTCCTGATGATTTTACAAAACTAATACGAGTGAAAAACGATAACAATATCTATTGAAATGTGTTTTCATATTTATTCTTATTTCAATATTAACAATTCATAGATATGTCTTTATCTTTCTTATGCTATGTAATATGTATTGTATTTTTCAATTAAATTCAAATACGTGATTTGACTATTCATATATGCATTAGTCATATAGCATGTAGTATATAGATTTCATATACACTGGATTTTTGTATTCTTGTCCAACGTTATCCAATGAGAATACGTTACACGATGGTTCTCTCTGATTGGTGCTTGCTGTTACTACGAATACAAAAATATATAGTCAGCACTGCCTTTAGCACGAAGGATTTGAGCGACAAATAAGTATGTATAAGTAGCGTATGTACATATATCGCTTCTTTACGCGTCACGTGATTGGGGACGTACTTTCCAATCAGGAAACAGGAAGTCTAGAAATTTATTAAATTGTCTATTAAATTGCTCCAAGTTTTTACTCGCCAATTAGAATAACGCAAAAGAGATCTTTTCTATCAGTTCAAATACAACGATTGGTGTATTTTGAATATATTTTTATTTGAAAATCGTCGACGACACACGGAAGAAAAATAGGGAATATCATCGTGCGCTTGCGCCGAGAGCAACGCTGACGCAGAAGGTACGTCAGCTGTTTTGTTAGAGGTGCGTGCATCGGGCATAGTATATTGTTGACTGGAGGGGCACTTCGCAGTTTGTTGGTCCTATCATATTTCTTTGTTTATTTGATGTGCAAAATCGTATTATAATCATAGAAAACGTCCTGCCGTGAGTGAAAGACCACGACGCGTCGAGGAGCAACAAAGGAAATCGTAGTAACGGCTGCACACTGTCTGGTAAACCCGCTGGAAATTGATTCTGTCGAGGAGCAGTGTTCGCAAAGGCGTCCGTCCGACTGTAGTGTTCTGTGCTACCACTTCAGGAGGTTTAGGACGTTCCGCTTCCTGGAACAGGCTGCAGACTTTACTTCCAGAAGAAAAATATGGCACAAACAACGAGCAGCGCTCTAAGGGCACTTGCCCTCGAATATAAAAGTCTTCAAGAGGAACCTGTCGAGGGATTCCGCGTGAAACTCGTTAACGAGGACAACATGTTTGAGTGGGAAGTAGCTATCTTCGGGCCCCCGGATACGCTTTACCAAGGAGGATACTTCAAGGTAATTATTAGAATTATTCGTAGCTTTTGTTCGTTTTGGAAACTCGGCCGAGATAAAAATTCCATTCTTTTTATCATTTTTACATGTAAACACTACAGTCGGGCATACTTTTCATTTTGTTGGTTATGTTTCTGCTTTCTCTTTCAATAGAGTTTTAAGCATATTTATCTTTTCATCAGAAAACATTATTTTGATTGTTCCAATCGCCAAATATGGTTATAAATTTTCTATATGTAATATAAATTTTTCTTTGGTAATTTTGTAACACTTCTTCATTTCCCTTTTGTCTGGACGTTGTATGTTTAAAAACGCTGTTTTTATGATAAGTCAGTTTCCGTTAATTTTAACAATGTATATATTCGAAAGACATGAACATCTATCAACGTTCCTACGTGAAGGTTGTCCGATGATGACACGATGAAACATTACGATTACCTTGACCAGAAAAGTAACAACGTGAGTGAGTAGTTTAGCCGCGACCGATCGTTGATTTCCCCAATAATAATATGCGTTGCAGTGGTTATCGCTGTTTTGCTCGTCTTTTCTATCCGCGTTACAATTCGATGAATGTTTTCATGCACAAGTCAGAAGGCGACTTTCAAGCAGCGTTGAGTAATCCTGAAAATTAAAGATTACTCAATAAGGCCGGATCGATTGCGTTCCACGCTCATTTTCTCTTCCTATAGTGCTTTTCCTATTGGATTTTTCCACGTGTAATGTAACCCGTCGTTGATAATATACCTCGAGACGCAGTATCATTGTTCTTATTAAACAAATGTTTTCCAACTACCGTCCTCGATATATGTATTATGCGGTACGCGTATGCAATATAATTTATATTCAATTTGGAAAACTATTATATCCTATAGTATACATTAATATACGGTATACAAATAATACAATCTTCAATTTCTGCTTTGTTCTTTCTCTCTTTTTTTAAATCTGCTGCTACAAATAATTGCGCTATCATTCTGCGCTTTCAATCTAGTCTCTAGCGAGCAGAAAACGAATTCTACTGTTGCCGCACGGTTATACGGTTTTTTGTACAGTTCGCGTCCGCTTTCTAAACCACTCTCCGCTTCGTTATGAATTTACGAACGCTTATTCACGTAACGCGAGCGTTACCTATCTTCCCACAATGTAACTGGTCGCAACGAGTACAGACCTGACAACACACCGTTATTTGCGAATCGTATCGTACCGTACACGTGATCAGCATCTACGTGGGTGCCGCAAATCCTGTTCCATAAGATTCTAACCCGCGCTTTATAATCGTAACGCGCCTCTGTCGTAAACAGTATCGTTATACGTTATTATCACGGTAACACGTTTTTTGTTGCTGCCTGGTTATCGCGGTTTATCTAATACACGAACAGTGTCTGACGAAGGTATTCAGACACATATCATAGATAATTTTTATGAATATATAATTTGCAAAATATAAGTATGTATACGAACACTTTCGTAATTCCATTAGCAGTATAATGAGACACGACTAGTGTGATTATATTGGGGAAATTTAGGATCAATCTTAAAATGTATATCTTGGCTCAAACGTCTTGGTGAGTTTATATTTGTTTCGATACTGAAGGAAAATTAATGAACAGCTAAACTACATTATTCGACCTAGTATTTTATACGCTGAAGAAAATATATGATACTGATCTATGAATAACGTTATTAAGAAATTCATAATCTTTATCAAATATTAAAACATTGTTAAAAATAAATGATGTTGTAAGAATTTTGAACGGCAATGTGTATAGAAATTATGGGATGTTTATTGCAAACATATACTTAGTAAAAAGTTAATGTAATTCGTGGCCTCAAACATGTCCTTAGTGGTGAAGGCCATTTCATTAAATATGTATTAATAAATCTCGAATATTGTGGTCTATGTTCTCTAATTTACATACTAATTTTTAATTAAATATATATTCGCAGTAAACATCTTGTAACTTTCATATACATTTTCAGATTTCTTCTGCACTTTACCAAGGTAATCATGATAGTCGTATCTCATTACAGGGCTAATGAAATTTCAAAATATTTTATGTAACATACATAATATATTCCTTAAAAGTTTTCACATTAGTGTCCAAATATTTCCGCGAGCCACGGTATATAATATTGTAATTTTTAGTGAATGTGTGATAAAGAAATCGCATAAAAGATTTACTCGAAGTATTAGTGAAATGAATGAACGTTTATTTTAAGGTATTGAACAAGCGCGGATTAACTGGGAAAATATACATGTACTAGCCTGAGATACGTAGTGCTACGTAGAAATTTGGCTGCACGTGGCAAGAATGTGTGCCATGTGTGTGAAGTCGTTAATGCAGTCTGATTGACATGCGAAAAAGATCTAGTTGTGAGTAAATCGTTGAATTGTTTCACTTGACTGCATCGTTTGAATTATTAAAATTGTATAATAGTTTCAAAAAATGTATAATCGTTACATTTATCATTATAATACTTAATAGACTATTAGTTATTTATATACAAAATACGTATTACGATATATGTAATATATAACAAAAGGAGGATGAATTTACGTTACAACCCAATAATATGTAATATATAAATCGGGGACATTGCTGTTACAAAAATCTTGTCAACTAGTTAAAATGAAAAATTATGACACGACTCGATATTTTAACACGTTCGCAATTATTGCTTCGACGTAGCTCGAGGTATTTCACGTAGAAATGCAGCTCTCCTCGAGCCTCTCCGATCGAATCGAGCTTTTCTTGCGCTCTCGAGTTAATCGACACGGAATGTGCGTAAATACATAGCGAAGCGCAGATTCGTTCGTCGAATTAAATTCTGATCGTAGCTGAGTCCGAACAATTACGCGCAGTCGTCAATCGCCATGAACAATTCCATTTACCGAACGGAAATAATAATTCACGATTTACGTTAAACCGTCACTTCTTTTTCAAGGATTTACGGATCGACCTAGTGAAGTCGAGCCGTAACGCGTGTTGCCACGTTACATAAAACGCCATCGAGCATTGTCTTGTGTCTATCTTTGGCCGGCATCCCTCGAATCACCTGAGCGACTTTCACCCAGTCCCATTCCGACTGAGATGAACAAGCCCAGATTTTTCTCCCCGAGGAAAACCGTCGTGTCTCGCAAACAGGTCACCGCGAACCCCGATAAATGGGTCTTCTCGGTGTATACGTTTGTGTTGCCAGTTTTATTTTCTACTATTGGCGGCCCCACTCGCACTGATTTTGGCCCATTTAATTCTCTCACCTCAGAACAGCGAGAGATGGGCAACGCGAAACTGTTGTCAGTCAAATCGATATGCAACTCCCGCCAGCAACCTTAAACACCGTCAGAATCACTCGACGCGTCAATTCTTCCATATCGTTCGCTTAATTTTCCCGCTCTCGAGTTACAGCTCGTAAATGCGTGGCACAAGCGAAGCTTAGGAGATTCTGCAGCTCAAAATAAGACGAGAAGCTGCGATAACGAAACTGCATTGGAGGTTTCGTTTTTGACAAAGTTGAGTTTGAAAGCTTGTGAGGTAGACGTATTTGACTAACTCCCGATTGGAGAGCGGAGAACGATCGAGGCCCCTGACCATTTGATTTCTGTTCAATATGTTTTAACGTTTTTAAACAAAATATTGAGCATTACGTAATTTGTATGAGTGTATCTGTAGTTATATCGCAAGAGAATTGTGACGAGTTAAATCATCAAGTTACGTAGTACACATACACATACAGACCGTTTGTTCTTTCTTCCGTTTGACGACGAAACCAAGCAAGGATTTCGACACGATGTAACGTCAGATCTCCTGTTGCCATGCATTTCCTCTTCTCACCTGCGGCACGTGCGATACGTGTTCGGTAATACCACGGATCCACGATCCTTTCCTTCTTCTATTCGAATATTATCGTCAGCTGAAAAAGTTATTGCATATTTGGCGCGATGACAACTGAAGTTTCTCGTATTGAGAAAAGACGGAACGCAATGTGCTAGGAACAATATGATTGTTTATTTTACAATTGCTAGCATAAAATTAATTGACAATATATTGAATTTTGAAACTGCTTCTCTGTAAAAAATGAAAAATCTTTCATACTAGTCTTCATATAGAGTAATTGAATTTTTTTTAATAAGGTACGAGTAATATTAGTTTAGCTCAGTTTAATTAATATCAATCTGTATAATTAGGAGTTCATCAGAGAAATAGAAAACAGGCTGATATTTAATCTGAAAATTAAATGAAAAGATGACTTTGATGCGGAATTTTTAAAATCTCTTTCCATTTAAGAGTATGATTTATTACGTTTTTCATCTTATCTGCGACCTCCGTTTATTGGAATATATTACAAATTATAATATAGTTCGAGTAAAAAAATTCCTTCGATAAACAATGTTAAGTGACCTCGTTGATCGAAGTAGCTCTTCAAGGGAACACGATGCCTGTCTTCCTGATTTGGGTCACTTCTTGATCCTTCTGAATCGGCGCGAAGTTTTCAAGGAGTGATGGTAGCCATGTCGTGCAGTGCCATCTAAGGGGTGACCGTCAAGTGCTTATCGTAGAAATAGGTCGAGAAAATTTATAGGTCATACGATACAGTCGACTCGACGGGCGGAAAAGCGACGAGTAAACGACCCTTTGAAATATCGCGACAACGGAAAATGGGCCATCTTTCAACTTGCTCTATACCCAGATATATTTTACGCAATCGAATTATTATTTTCTAAACCCTTCATATTTAACCCTTGTCGTTCCAAGCACTGACATCAATCATCATTTGAGTATAATCTTTGGGTTCTAGTTTGTGGACTATAATAATCATTTAAATTCAGTTGTTGTCCTGCTGGAAAGTTCGGAGGTTCCTTTGTTTTTCGGATAAAATAAAATGTTTTCGTGCATTTTTCCAAGTATTGTAATTCTAACTTTTATTTTTAGATATAATTAATTGCTGCTTTAATACTGTAGAAAAATAATATCGCGACATGATGCAAATTTTTGATGGGATGAAAATAATAAAAAGAGTATATTCTAGTATTACAGGAGAATCTAATATCATAACGAGTATTGTATGATCCTTAAGTATTTGATGTTTTTATGTATTATATGCATTGTAATTTCGTATCTTTAAATTTACCATAAATGTATAGAAATTCGTAGTAAATTCGCAGTAACTCTACTATTCGAATATGTATATGCATTATAATGGCTATTGATATGGCGCACATATGTTTTTTTTTATCATTCATTACTTTATTGTCAAAGTAATGTGTCCCTGTCACGTGTCAAGAGCGCTACATTATTGAAGAACTCAACGCACATGCTTGTTTGTTCCGTCCGATATAATCGAACGGAGTTATCGTTTCTCCTCTACTTGTTTTTCCAATCGTATCACGTACTTTTTGTTCTCGATCGAAACGATATAAATCTCGAATTTTTGTACTGTTATTTTTGCATTGTTTCAGGAAACATAAGAATGGTCGTGTAATTGCATGAATAATCGATCTCGTCCTCGATTCCGCGAATACCTTTCGTCGATGTCATGTGAGATTACTGACTGATAAGCACGATCAATGTTCCCATGTCACGTTGGAAAGTGCAACAAAATCAACGCTGCTTAGAATACTATAGCAACTATTTCCAATTCAATTACCAACTTGTAATTGTGCCTTATCTTTGTCCTTATCTTCACTCGCAATGTCATTACGTGTACAGTGGCTCATGAAAGTATTTGGAAGCATGTAGAACTCTTTTCTAATTATGCGTTTATGGAACATTTTGAAACTGTAATAGAATCCGACTATCATAATTACATATTGAAATTAAGGATCAAAGTGTTGCAAATTTATGTAGCCTTATCCAAGATCATACACGACATATAGAAGGTTCTCGGAATCTCGCTCTATCGTCTGTGAATTGATTCGTTAAGTCTGCTCATAATGCGGTACTGTGCACAAGTACGTATCATTATACGAATTGGAGTGTAGGAAGAAACTCTCGGCTTGAAAACTCCAAAATTAAAAACACAAACGACCCTGCGTCGTTGAAAATCGTCGAAGAGTTGTTAAAATTATCATTACCCTGATACAAGCGCGATTTTGAATAGGAAATATCGCGATCCAGACTTGAAATTCGAACCTCTGGGTAATTAGTTAAATACACGATCCAGCATGGTAGAAATTATTCTACCGCGGAAATGTAAACAAACGCTCGATGGAAAGTAACTTAATTCTAGGACGCGCTATCCCGGAGGACGAGGTGGATATTTGGGCCATGACCAGGTTGCGATCAATATAGCGTCCCGTCGGCAAACCATCGACGAAAGTCCGCCAACAAAGTCGGGGACGACCCTTATGTACACCCTGTGTGCGAAATGGATTCATTCTATACCAATGCAAGTGCGTGGAACGCGTCGTGAAAGGGAAGAACGCGTCCCTTCTCTCAGCCATGTTTCACTGCGATACACGGATGATCATCGATTTGCTGATACCTTGTCGTTATTCCATCGGTTATTATCGAAACAAAACTACGTATTCATTACGCGTCCATTATCAACGATATCGCCTTTGTCCCGCGGGTTTTTGTCTTTCCAGGAAATGATCACAATTCGCTATTTGCCATTGAAACAAACAAATGCTAACAGATTCGCTTCCGTGACGAGTAGTTGCAAGTCGACAAGAGTATCCCTTCGATACGTGGAACAAATCGAATTTTATAGAGCCCTCGGTTCTTGGGTGTTTTCCGGGTAAATTCATCCCTCGCGCGATTACGTTTCCCTCGAGCTCGAACCACATCAGCGTATTGCCTATCGTTCGTTCAATTTTTTCTGGACGCGTCGAGCAATTCGCAAATGACTTGTAAATAATTTTCGGAACCCTGAACAAGGGCCTTTGTGATAATTTACATAAACGATTATCGATCCGTTGTAACGTAGCATCGTCTTAACGCGCATCCTGCGCTCCTGTTTTCTTCCTGTTTCAGGCACACATGAAGTTCCCGCCCGATTATCCGTACAGTCCACCCAGCATTCGGTTTATGACGAAAGTTTGGCACCCGAACGTATACGAGGTGAGTAAATACAGGAATTATCGATCCTGCGCGTGCTTCTTTTCATCCCCTTCCGTATGGCTCGGCTGTTTTTTTCCCTCGTTCTCTCCCTTCTCTCGGCTGAATCTTTCTCCCGCAGTCAACCATCCCCTTTCGTTTTCTCCGATTTCCTCTTTGTCCCTTACCCTGCATGTTGTAACTCTCGCTTCGTTGCTCGAAGAACTCGCGAAATCCGCAATCAGAAGTGTAACGTCGTTTCGCTGGAAAATCCAGCGTCTGCGAGTACTCGATATTTTCAGTCTGCGAATATCAAGCGGTCGTAATTTCGACAGCCGACTCTACTATCGTCACAGGCAAGATCGCTCGTCTTTTTTTCTCCTTCAATTCGCAATCGTCGATATCGAATCTCGCTTTTATAATTGCGACTCTTCCTGAAAAACTACGTTTCGTACTACCGAGATCTGAAAATTGCTGTCGATCGAAGATACCTTATCAACTTGGAGCGCATCTGTGACGGGTTCTTCGTGTGACCCTTCAGCGACTAGCAAAGAGTCAACGACCGTCCAAAGCTCGTTGGACATCCGTATCCAGTCACTTGTTGGAAGGGATGGGACTAGGCGAACACGCCGCGGCTAACGGGAATAAACGCACGTAAATCTCACGCGTCCAGTAACACGCATTAATTATACAATGGTCGATAGTTGCAGCAAGTCAGATCATCGCGATGCCATATACGCGCACCATATGAAGATTAGTACATTTGAATTTTATTTTTAAAACGATCGAACGTACAGATGAAAACTAACTGATTTTACTTATGATAACTGTGGGCCTTTGATAGATAGCTATCTAAGATAAGTGAGAGACGGTGACGTGGAGTCTATCGTTGTTCTTTGTTGTCAATTTCTTTTACGATGAAAGTTTCGTTCCGTTACATCGTGCGAATAATATCGCCGACAGTTGCGCTTTCGCATACGCTATTTTCCATGCAATGAATACTTTTCATACGTTACGTATTTCCATGCTCTCGCGCAGAGGCCAATGCACTTCCACATACCATCAACTCGAACGCCTCTTGCTTTTCTTCCATTCTCATATTTTTTTTTTTTTTTACTATTCTTTTTTCCTTTTCCTTCGCGAGATTAATCCTCCGCAAAAACGTGACAACGAAGAAGAATATAAGTAATTTGTTTAATGAGTATATAATGGAGTGGCCCGAGTGAGCACGAGGATTGTCTGTCACCTCGATGAACTCTGTAACCAGTGCTCCACGATTATCAGTCAATCGAAGCATCTGCACGTCTCGTCGGTCTTTTTTCTTCTTTTTCTTCTTTTTCTTTTTTCACCGACACTCAACGTGTCTCGCCTTTGTTTCTCCAACGAGATAGACCGCTCGTCGCCGATGTAAAAAGGGGGAAGAGTACCCTCGTTACATCGCACGATTACATTATGGATGTCACACACGATTTAAGTACTGCCGTCCTTAGTTAGAATCTCGTATCTACCATTTTGAAACGCTCGAGCAAACCGAAATTTTATGATTTTTTATCATTATCTTTGCTTCTTTATCGATCAATTGAAAATATTTCATTATAATATTTGATTAGTTTATATAATTGTCATACGTAAGTATACGAGCGGCAAGGGTTAACACATAATTACTAGAATTTATTACCTCCCGGTAACTGTTGCGAATAATTTCAATAAATTTTTCATGCGCATCACGTCTCAATCTTGCATAAATACAACCTTGTAATCGATTAATCGTTCCCTTGATAATTTAAATCTAGGTTAATTATCACGTTTCATAGAAGAGACCTGCGGGTGTATACGTTTTCGGATCCGTTTGAAATTTTATCGGTATAATCAATTCAGACTTCGCTACAGGACTTGGCTACTTAACACGTTGAATACGGATGACTCCATACTCCATGGCGGTTTTACGGTTCATCGTGGCCGCTCCTGGAGGCGAGTGACTCCGCGTTGACGTCAAGCGTTTCACGCGTTAAGAAAAAGACATTCGATCGTACTGAACGCTCGTGACTTTGGCTCAACATGTAAACGAAATTTCAAAATGTTTCGTATAATATATAGTCGTGAAAAGTTTCTACAAATGTTAGAATAATTTCGTGAGTCACTGCGAAAATTGAAAACCGCTAGATAAGATATTTTAAGTAAAAAGGAGGGCAGACCAGCGGAACTTAGTGAATCCTACGTAACCGTGGCACGTTCAATGACGACCGAATGACTTTCCACGAAACCCCTTTGTCCGCGTGAGTCACGTGCATGAGAGATTTCTTGCTCCGCGGGGGATCTTACGAACTCGCTCTAAACACGAAACACTGCCAGACAATAATAGTCGTCTCGCTTGAATTTTTCCTCGGCTACGACCGGCGATATGCTATTGTTTTCTCGAAACTGTTTGTCCAATGACAAGTTACGACTTCTTCGCTGGAATCTAAATAATACCATTTCTCTCGAAAAACAAAGAGAATACGGATCTATTGCTTTCTCTTTGAATTTTTCACCGGTAGATAAAAAGGTAACGAAGGTAACGAAAGAGATCGGTGCTACGCGAATCTTCTCCGTACATAGTCTAGTTATCGAAGGCCTTCAATGAATCTATTCGCGTCACCATCCTTCGTTCTTCTCGTGCAACACATAGATATACATACGAGTGACCACAAAATTCTAGACGGTCTTCTATAGAGTTACCGATCTATAAATCTGAAGTACCTATTAGAAACGCACGTAGCATATTTTCCTATTTATTGTATACATATACTACTACACGTGTTTACCATTTAAATATAATCAGACTGCTTGTATCGATACCTAAAGTCTTTCTATATGTTTAGAAGACCCGTCAAGTTTTGCCAAGTAACAAAATAGTTCTATCAGCCTCGACGATTACAAGTACCAGTTTCGTTATTGCACCTTAGTTTTTAAAAACCAATATTAATCGCGTCACGATCATATGCAGCTATGATGTATAATGTACATGCTACGTATATGTCGTTAAAAATAAGCAGACGCCCGGCTTTCGTGCGACAGCCTGCACTTCGTTTATTTCTGTGCCACTTTGTATCGAATGCACCTCGTTATCAACCGAAGCGCTTCGATATTCCGTGACATGACGACTGATGCGGCGCATCTCTTCACAAGCACGGCTTGACCCTGGTACACCTACTTCTTCCTCGAGCAGTGGAAGTCAGATACGCCTTTCGAAGAACGGCGTTGAGGTGGAATCATTACAAAATCCGTAGGCTCGTTTGCCCTCGGCGCGGAGAGGTCGTCGCCTTAAGATTCGACGAACCGTAAAACGTCTGACCGGCTGTACGTGCACCAGCATACAGAGCACGAGAGAGAATGAGAGAGGAGAGATTCACGCTCGCTCTCATGTTGCTCCCTGTCCGCGCTTACGCCAGCTACTTCTCCGTCTATCTGGCTCTCCGCCTTTGTAGATGAGAAGAGAGATGCGTGTATACGTGTGTCGCAGGTTTACTCGACTGTGTCGGCGGTTGGTATATCGACAGAAATTACGCGTGTATAGGTGCTGCCGTTTACGAGCGACTCTAAGGCCGTAAGGTGGAAACGCTCTGGTGGGATAAGGTCGCGCTTACGACTTCCATCTATTATTTAACCTCTTAACGCCACGATTTTCAACTAGTGGCGCACGAGTTTTTAGAACACGCAATGCCTGACTATTCGGTTAACAGCACTGACGACCGCTTTTCTTTTACATTGTCAAATAAAAATAATAATAGCCAGTCGGAGCGAATGCCCTCTCATGAATCAAATATAATATATATGTCGAAGATGTAGAGACATCGAGCATTTCTTTTGGAATACTTGGGCTCAAGGTGACGCAACTGGTCACTGAACGTAGCCACGGTCACGGGATGAACGTTTAACCTGACAGAAGAAGTTCCGATATTGAGGGACACGCTGTATTAACGGACAAGCCCCGGCCAGGAGCAATGTCGGCTCTATGCAGGACTGCCTAGCAACGGCGCCTGGAATTTTGTTGATATTTCTAATCAATATGTAATTGACAAATGAGATCCAGGCAGCCTTTTATTGAGATCTCCTTGGAGGAGATCAGGGAGTCAGTCTAGAAGATACCAAGCGATACAGCTAACGTAATTTGCGATACAGAGAAAATACAAACTATTGTACAAAGAGTTACCCGTTGACCGTGGATTCGTTTGAACCCAAGAATATTGTTAAAAGCGCTCGTTAAACTAATTTGTTGTTAAACCTTGCAAAAGTTATATCTATTCGTGTTAAACAATTGAAGTGTAATATAATTTAGTTAAGTTAAACAATGGTAAACCCAAATGAAGAATTAATACGCGCCCACAACTCAAAAGATGATTCAACACAAAACTTTAATAATAATTCGACATATATATATATATGTGACGATGTGGCGCAGAATTTTAGTAATCAGTTTGCCCGTGTCATGAAATGGAAAAGATTGAAAATCGCTACCTTCATTCTTTTTCACTTAATCGGTCAAAATGCGTAATTTCGTTTTTAACGGAATTGGGTAAATGTGAGGAAAAATTTACATAGCGCGAGCTGGTTTCCATTTGACGTATATCGTAGAGGATACGTTTCTAAGTAACACACGCTTTGAATTTCACGGCAGTCTTTTTTGGTTCTCGAGACAGGCGATTTTGAGATATTATAAAAATAATCTTCTTAGAGAAGAAAATTTAGTCTCTACGATTTCAACCTTGACATATATTTTCAAGATTTTCGCTATGAAGTAAACGCGCTCGCGGTAAAGGGTGCCGCACCCCTTCCCGGAAAAGATTTTAACCTAATCTGAGCCAAGCTCGATTTCGACACGTACAACGAGATTTTATTCTAAAACCATACTGACTAATAAACAGTTATAAGTAACTACAAAGAAATGTAAACATTTATTTTGCATTAAATTTGCTTAATATTCCGTTACTGTCAATAAACCAGGTCCAACGTTTAGTTTCGTTACGAGTTTCGAAATAAGTACGGTTTACAAAATCTCATGTCCCAAGAATCAAAAGAGATCGGCGCAAGATTCAAAGCATATGTTGCTTAGAGACGCACTCTCCAAAATATGTGCCAAAAGAAAAATAATGCGAGCTATGCGAGTTTCTGTGAATTTTTACCCGGAATTATTTCGTCGATATAAAATAATATACTTTTTTGTAATTCTTACTTAATTCTAATTTAATTTGACAGAAATATGTCGACGTAGATATTAGTTACAGAAATATATAAATACATTTAATATTATTTAATATATGTGAATATCTTCGAAAAGTAACTTACCGGATACGAATCAGTTGAGATAAAATATCGCGAATGTTGGAAACAGTTCGCAACAGTTAACGGGACAAGAATCTCGCGCAGCTTCGTCCAAACACCACGAACATCAGCTACTTGTCTTAAAGGAGTTTGCTCTTGTGCTTGTATCATTGTAATTGTTCGTTTAAAAAATAGTCAGTCGTCACGCGGAGAGCTTACGAGGGTCGTTTAATTCGAGATAATTCTTCTGGAAGCTTAATCGGTACACACAAGCTTCTGTACTTTACTCATACATGCTTGTGAACGTGAGTGTATCTTATCTTCGCATTTCTTATACGTTTCTTATCTTCTTTCTTCTCGATTAATATTTATTCGAGTACGTAAGTAGAGAAATGGAACGAAGAAATATCTCGAAAACGCGGACCAGTCGAGTTAAATGGCACGCACACCTACGCGTTCTGTCAAGATATTTAGAAGCGTTGATCGTCTGTGAGGTTTCCTGTTTGGATCGGTCAGCAGAGTTTCTCCTCCTCATCTACATGTCTCGCTGTGATTCACCGTCATCGGAAGCGCGAAAGTGGTTCAGTCACCTCGTCAAAAATAATTCCACTGTTCGTCGCATTTTAGATTAAATTGAACATCGTATATCGTAGATATCGCGCGTAATTTCTTAGATTATACCGCTATTAAAATAGAGCGGTAACATTGGCAATGATCGAGTTATATTTTCGATTTCCGTGATCGATTTGAACCAAGATAAAGGTAAACCTAATTTCACCCGATTTACGAGAACATAGAAGAACTACGGGCCTCCGCATAGTTCTCGCGATAGTTCCGATCGTGGGGTCTATTTTCGAGGCTGACCAGTGCTCAACAAGGTTCTCACCTCGTTCGATGAGATACTCTTCGCTTCTCCGCCTCTTTCTCCGTCTCCTGGCAGCGTCGCTAATTTTAAAAATTTACTCTTTCGGTATTTTGCTCGCACGAAACGCTGACGACCGCAACGGCGACGTGGTTACTCGTGAAAACGTCGCAATATTCCAAGTATTTTTTCTCTATCGAAGTCACATTATCTTATCTCACGTACTGTCCGACATATGTATTATCCTATATTGTTATACACAGATATTTTTGATACTTGCAAATTATTGTAAATGCGTAGAATATACATTGAAAGGAAATTCTTTGGTCTACTGTTGGCATTTAACCTTAGTGAAGCATACGCAATTATTAAATATTTATGAATAATTAATATTGCTCAATGTAAATAAAAAAAAAAAACGATAATTAAAAGTAGATAAATATTAATCGATCGAACACATGCGACTCCAAGTATGTTTAACTTATTCTATCGAATATATTACGTTGCTTTAATTATTTAAAGTAGCTACTAGACCCTGAAATAACAAATTATGAAGTTGGACGAATGTTAATTAATCTGATGAGGTCTCCGATAAAAAGAAGTAAAGAGCCATATCTTTAATAGTAGTGAATGTGTTAAGTGTGTTTACTCAATGTCGAAGCCTTAAAGTCTTAAAATATACGTGTATTCAGCCACGTTCTAAAAGCTTATATAAATTTTATGAAATGTTAACTATTCGATACAATTAAACAGAGAACTTGAGTAACGCGCATATATTCCACGTTTCAGATTGAATTAAACACAGCGTCTGGTCTTTGTTATGACAACAAGCGAAGGATTAATAGCAGAGAAACGTTTCTCTTTCACAGCTTTCAGAATAAAATAAAAAAGTTAACCTTTTGATTTGAATTGCACAAGGTGTCTAATTGATTAATATATAACACGTACAGTAGCTAACGTACCAACTGTACGCGACTAATTAGTAAAAGATAAGTGGCAACAGCTCGATACAAATCGCTCTCTGGTACTTGGATCGCAACAAGAGCCGACGAAAAAGAGGCGTGCGCGTTTATTATATCTAAATTCGCGCTGTATAATTAAATCAGGTATTTTCGGGCAACGCGCATCAAAAGCGAGACTTTATTTTCGCTTCGTAGAAGCGTATAAGCGTCAAACTAGTACAACGTACGAACAGGGGCCGATTCAGAGATAAAAGTTTGTCGTGTGTTCGAACCATAATCCGGCAAGAAATCTCGCGACCTGTTGCACGCCGTTGAAAATGAAGCGCATCCGTCCTGACGTATCGCTGCTCTATTTTCCTTTCAACTGGATTTCTCCAGGCTCTTGCCAGCCACGAACTTCCATCCGTGACGCACTCTAAGAAAAATTTATTCCGCGAACACGATCAAGAAAGATCAGTTTGCAAAAAAGATCGTTCCGTCCAGTTGACATATTTCTTCCGACGTCTGGATTTGTATTTCTGCAGAATGTTGATCAAAGTTGCAGTTTGCTATCGTTCAAAGATATCTGAACGTTTGCCCATACTTGACGCAAACTACATTTTAATTAGTCAGACGTAGATAAATCAGTGATTTTATTCCTTGTAATTACGAGACTGTGACTTTTTACGGAAATAAAAAAAGAAATAGGGAAATGAATCATAAATAGCGATTTGTTTCACTCGCTGGCTTCGTTTGATCTTCGTTTCACGCCGGAAATGTTATATTCCCACAAGTGCATGAGCATCTGCAGTCCGACAGTTATCATAGCTACGTATAATTACAATATTGCGTCGATATTAATGTTAAATTGATCCTTAAAAACCAATATGCAAAGATAAAACCAACGTTTGTGAATTTAATGTTCTCTTAGAGAACCATTTTGTTAATTGACAAATCTTTTACCTTCAAATTGAATTAGATTAGGAAAAGGTATTCTTTCTAAATAAGGACCAACGACTCTTAATAATTGACGAAATCGAAATACCACAGGTATGTGCGCTAAGCGATTAACAAATCACTTCGGATCATCTTACTAGCCGCGTTAGTGATGTCTAAAGACATTTTCTGGATGCAGTAGTGGCCGCGAATTTTCGGGAATCAGAGGAGACCGAGAACCAGAAAGGCGTATTCTCTCTCTCTCTCTCTCTCTCTTTCTCTCTTCCTCTGTGCTGGCCATTCGCCAACGGCACTGCGGCATGCCATGCTTTTGTCCACAAAGAGCGTGCTTACCACACGAATATATCTTCTTGCATCCTTCTACTTCGTTCCCGTTCGAACAGTCGTGCTCGATGGAAAGTAGGGAAAGGAAAAAAAAAAGAAATATTCAAGCCCTTATCTGCGTGACGGTGGATCTCGAGCTGACAGCGTGCAACTTCAACGCGAATCGGAAGATTTTGCAAGCTCCGATTTCCGTGAAAGTCGAACGACCTACTTCCATCTTTTCGCGCTCGTAAAATCCGCAACTCGATAGCATGTAAATTTTCCTCTGCAATCTATTTTTACTCTCTTTCTGTTACCTATCTCCTTATCTTTGCACGTAAAAGAATCGCTGTCTATCGTAAGGTAAACGATCGTGTTCTTCATGGCGCGGTTTTGCACAGTAAACAATGACGCCACGATGCGGAAAACAGACGACAGTGAAAGTTTAATCGCGAGAAGGCGGCTCTCTTTCTAAGAACCTGGAGGAAAGCACGGTTAATCCGTGATCGAGCCGACACCTCGAAAGTCCTAATGTTTCGTAGAATCGTTCGATTTATTTCATAAACATTCACCGTGTTAAAAAAGTATTTTCCAATGTTTATTGAACCGCGATCCTCTTTTACAATGTTCGAGCTGTGACTCTTCGCCATGTTTCTCCATATATTGTACTTTCCTTTTATTCAGATATTACTGATATTACATAATCCTGAAAACCTTCACGGTTTTCCTTTGGCACGGTTTGTGTTTGACTTTAACGTTAGTAACTACTACCACAACTAGCGATCGCTAGTAATTTATTAAAATAACAGATTTTCTTTTTTTACTAATTTTCGTTTTACTGGTCATCTAAAATCATCAAGTCGTCTGAATCATACTGGTAGTAAAAATTACGATTACAATTCGAAGAAGATATTTTATATCTGCAACGACGTTTACTTTGAATTCTAAATATAGTTCTACCGATATAGAGTGAAAATTAGTTTCGATTAATGCGAGTTTCGTAGAATATTCGAACGGTTTGAGTAGTTCTCAAGAAAATTCAAAGGCAACAGATTAAATTAGATTGTTTTTACAATTATCAGAAACGTATCTGATTCTTCTGACGAAATTAATACTCTTCCTGAGACCAAAACGTGATTACGTATATATATCTGCTTTATTATTATCGTAACACTTTAATTATAATCGTTTAAATATAATACACGTATATAGGTATACATAAAAAAAAATAGGTAGTTCTAACGTTCCAAGTACTATGCATAATCGAAAGCCAAAAAATTTGTAATTCCGAGCAACGATCAATTATATAGAGATATTTCTACTACGTCGAAGTGAATTTATTTGAAATAAAAAATTATTTCTACTTCAAAGAAATGCCCACGCCCAAGTCCACGCATTGCGGGCTTTTGCAATCGTTACCCATAAATATTTCAACAAACTAGAGCAAAAAGCATGTACCAAGGAATTAACTAGGTGACCTCGACAAGCTGAAATAGTAATCAATATTTTATAAAAATTTACTTTATCGATTAGGCCATAATCAGTCGTAAGCAAAAATAAGTAGGTACTAAAAATCGTCAACTGAAACTTTCTTGCAACTTTCTAGGAAACACTTCGCGAACTCTTTAAGAGTCGCAAGTTACTCACAAGTTAGCAATCTGCGGACGAATTGTACGAAAAGCGTGGAAAATACGCGCGAACTTACACGTACTCGAATCTCGCGCAGGCACTTAATTGGCAAGAGCGCGAGAATGCCACGCTGTTGACTCCGATATATGTAGCCATTTCTTATGCCGATCGATCAGGTTTAAACGCTTCAGTGAACCGGGACGAGAGTTGCACAAAGACATAGGACGCTTGAAGTCGCCCGTGTAAATGCTAATCGAGATTACCAAGTAGATTAGTAGACGTTTCGACTGACTGGATGCGGAAGTGGTCGGCTGGCAACGGCTGACAGACGAGAAACTGCACACGACTTCCTCTCAATGGCCGCGTTATTTCACCTATTGTTACGACTGTACGTAACCTATCGATTAAATCTAATTAACTGTCACGTTTCCGTGGCCATTACGCTTTTCATTAGCAGATAAATTCACCCTGTATATATGTATAACACGTAAATCAGATTTGCATACAATCATATCCGCGTCTGCTTGAATCGGTGAACCACCTCGATGGAAAGAGCGACGGGCGTAGAGCGTGGAGTCGTTGTTGCTCAACTTTCGAGAGCAAACATCTCCTTGCGTCAGAAAATTTGCATCCAATATTCCGCGGAAGCGTAGTTGGCGAACAGTGAGTTCGACGAAAGACGCGTACAATCACGATTCTTTGAAATCAAATCGTTCCTGCGACGACAAGTTTCTCGAAACGAATCAAGTATATCGCACTTTGAAAATCTACGATAATATAGTTGTTCATGAAAATATTCGAACGCTTGTAGAAATGTATTGCGAATATATCGTGTGTTTTATACTATGTTTTATATTATAAGCGTTTTCTAGTTTTATTAGCAAGTATGATGAACCTTTTCATCTCTGCAAAGCGATACAGAAAAACATGTATATAATATCCAAAGAACCTGATTTGTTATAATATTGAACAGGTAAAACAAGTGTAAAAAGCGCGTGATAACGTGACAAGTTCTTTTTTATTAGTTTCTCGTTAGATCCATAAATATCGATTTCTTGAAGATAGCTGAGAAGTTCTTAAGATCTCATGAACAATTAATAAAGTGCGATTTATTGAAATATTCAACAAGATGCAAAAATATACATATATATTGATCGCACAACCAAATAAGAGAACAGTTTTCATGAATATGTAATTAATTATTTACTTTTTAAATCGCTTATCACGTTTTTTCCCCTTCTTCGTATCTGCTCAGATACCATATTCTTACATTCGTTCGTAAAAATATGACTTTGCATAAATATCTACCATCTTTATTCACAAATATTGTTGGAACCCTGTAAAGTAAACTTTATGTATTTTGCTGAATTCGGATTTAAAAATACATATTGAAGTTGATCCCGACACTAAT
Organism: Bombus pyrosoma; assembly: GCF_014825855.1. NCBI lineage: Eukaryota > Metazoa > Arthropoda > Insecta > Hymenoptera > Apidae > Bombus > Bombus pyrosoma. The sequence goes on along the minus strand of NC_057771.1, from coordinate 7,348,850 downwards.
CATTTTGCACCATCGAATCTTTCCAGCAATTAACCGATTCCATGGGAAACGGTTTCATCCAATGGCGACCATTTCCTTCCTGTGTTTAACTGATATATTACGAGAACCTCGGTTTATGAATTCGTTCTGGTCGTCTGGTTTTCTTACACGATCAAGGGAAAAAGGAACAGCAAGAAGTTTCTGCAATCAGAGGCGTCGCATGTTTGCGCGCGTTTCAAAGAGGAAACGTTTATATGTTCGTGGTTGGAGCTCCGAATATGGCGCGTAAAGGAGACTGAACAAGGATTTTCAGGTTCGCGAAAGACGCTACGAGGTTTTATCCTTCGACCCGGACGAGGCTTGTTTCCCCTATGGGCAATGCGCCTTCAGGGACGATTAACGCGGAACTCGCCTCCTTTCCCCTTCTACGATCAAATAATTCTCTTCTTGCCAAAGTCTATCTACGTCCTTGAAAATTTGTTGCCCAGATCTGAACGTGTATGCGTTAACCATTGAAAGTAATGGAATATCTTTTTTTGCTTGAAGAACGTTCTCCGTTATTGGTACTTTTCTATCTGAATATGTAGAAGCATGGGTAATTAGATTTTGTTGATGTCTTGCAGAATGGAGATCTATGCATATCAATTCTGCATCCACCGGTAGATGATCCACAAAGTGGAGAACTGCCATGCGAGAGGTGGAATCCGACACAGAATGTCAGGTGAGCATTACAAGTAGAAATGGCTGATCCAAAGCTGAATGTTAAATACTCTTGGCATATGTTGAAACACATACCTTGCATCTTGCTGTTGATTACTGTAAACGTAAAGAAGTAACGCGGAGAAACGACAAATGAACTCTCGTTTTGAAATAGGACGATCCTGTTGTCCGTGATTTCACTTCTGAACGAGCCCAATACATATAGCCCTGCGAACGTGGATGCCTCGGTGATGTATAGGCGCTGGCGCGACTCCAAGGGTAAAGACAAAGAGTATGAAAATATCATAAGGTACAATAATATTGATCTATTCCGCATCCTACGGATATTTTCATTTATCCTGCGCGTAATACTTCCCTTTTATCTCTTCGCGCTACCTTATCACATAGAATACTGATCAAACACATACGTGGAAGTGTAATATCAAATTTATCGCGACGTAAAGCCTTGTAAATTTAAAATATTGCAAGTTAGAGAATGAGGAAAACGCTCGTGTTATTATTCTTTTTGGAGAAAAGATACGAAGGTCAGGCAAAGCAACGCACGTACATCCAAGAAATGGTTGGTTGATTACAGAAAACAAGCACAAGCAGCGAAGATGGAAGCTGAGAAAGAGGGGATCGTCGTACCAGTAACGTTGGAAGATTACTGCATCAAGACTCATGCGAGGCCAGCTGAACAACAACTAGACATGACGGATTTCTATGATGATGAGTACGAGCTGGACGACGACGACGATGACGAACAAATGAGCGCTAGTGACTACGAAGACGGTGACGACAGTGGCAACGGAGAGTCGTGATCCATTTTCTCAAACTATTAAAAAAAAAAAAAAACTCGAAAACGCTAATTATTATCAGTTCTGTATAGATTAATAAATTAACGGGCTTCTAAACCGGACGCTCTCTCTTTTCAGACGTGCCACCTTAAATTCAAGTACGCGTTTAAAAAAGAACTTAACTCGTCGTTAGGTATTTAAGTAGGCTCGTATTTTAGGATGGTGTCGATAATATCACATTATTCTTCGTCATAATATCTTAGACGAAATCGACATAAAATTCGTTGATTAGTTATTTATCATTATATTATTTTTGTTGATCGTGATCACTTCAATGCAAGATTGAATAGTTTTACTATGTAGTTTGGTTTCAATTCAACTAATAAAAATATTTATAAACTGGTTATAACGCCATGAAGATGTAACGAGATTTTATTAGAATATACACATTACGAAGTGATATGTAATTTGGAAAATCTCGAAAAAAGAAATAATTCTATGTATGCTAAATTGTTGAGAATGCCGTGTTTATAAGCTCTTTAACTTAAGCAATATACGGTATGAAAATAAGTACTTTGTTAGAGAAGCACTGTGCTTGTTGTGTTGTGGTTGGCACGTCGATCTTTTAACTAGGTAAAAAGTAAAAAGGACCAATTGATTTACCTTATGGTGATCAGCGTTCGATAAAATTAATCATAAATGAAAAGTACAATGATTGGGCTGGCTCAAATCTTCTTTATCCGTGTGTTGTATTTGAAATTATCAGTGGGTATATCAATTGATCCTGCATTTTAAATCTTCGATAAAAATTTACATTGAATAAAGTGAAATTCCTCTGTTTCGTATGATTATTTATGCTATGAAGCCAAAAGTTGGAAAGAAATTCGGATGTGTGAGAAAAGAAGCAAACTGCCAAAAAAAAGACCTGTTCAACATTCTTCGTAGTCGTAAATTTTATTTAAAACAGGTATACTGTTGGAAAAAAGTTTCTTAAATGTTCTATTTTTCGATTCAATCGACTAATTCGAATCATTTTTCTTCTTTCATACACACAGGTTTATATAAGTTTAAATATTACGTTAGACATTTTTATTTCTTGTTTATAATGGAGCTACGAGGATTGTGTTTTGCGAAATACTGTAACGTTTTAGGGCAGGTCTTTGGCCAGCTTGTTTATTCATGATTACTAAACATAGAACATAATTTTTTCTATGAACGATATATCTTAAGTTTCACTGATTTTTCATTAATATAATTAAATTCCTTTGAGAAAAGTACTGAAGTACGTCTATGAACTTCTACGTGCATTGCGCTACATCCACAAAGTTAGTTTAGCTTATAACAATTATTAAGATCTCTTGATGTTAAGTATTATCTTTCACACGGGGACGAAGCTTTGTAGGTGAAGTTAATTAAACATAAGCTTACTACTTAAGTGAAAGGAATACCAGGTACAGCTAACCTACTCTGTGGTAGTGTATCTGTGCTCGTACGACTGAAATTGTAAATAGTACATGAAACCCAATCTTAAAGACATGAAATGTGTAAATGGTACTTCTATCTTCGTTCTCCATTAGCCATTTTATTAAAAGACCAAAATTAAGTGTTGAAAAATGTTAAACGGTAAAATAAAAGCAAAAGAATATTTAAATTTCAATATTGTCTAAAGGAAACATATACTCAGCGCTTGTAGTGATATAGCAAACAAGAAGTAAATATTCCCTAGTTCCTTGTCATACCTATAACATATTTACATAAAGGTAAAACCTTTTTCATTTCTGTCTCTCTCATGTTGTCCCTAGCTACTTAATAATAGATGAAACAACTGTGTAAGACACTGACATAACACTAATAATTTATATACTATATAATTCTTTCCTCCTTTTTTTGTACATACCAATAAAATCTCTTCGTACAATTTAATAAAACTAGCGCAACAATATTAACGCACTTTGTTAATAGTTTAAGCTAAATATTATTATAATTTTTCATTTCGTACTTATATCGATCGTTATAATTAACATACTGAGAGAAAGACACTTTATTTTCTAGGTAAGTAAATATGCTTTTATTTAAAAATCGTTCGTCCAACAAGAATAATAATTCTTAAATTGATCATCATTACTCATCTCATTATAAAATGTAGAAATCATGAACATGTAACTTAACTAATTCACACTTTTATTCACAGATTCACACACATTCTTCATTTCGTACTTATATCGACCGATATGATTAATATACCGACAAAAAAAAAACACTTTATTTTTTAGGTAAGTAAATATGCTTTTATTTAAAAATCGTTCGACCAACAAGAATAATTTTTAAATTGATCATCATTTCCCATCTCATTGTAAAATGCAGAATTCATGAATATGTAACTTAATTAACTTACACATTCGACGTTTACAATTTCTTTTTTAGGAATACCTACTAATATATGGTTTTTAGGTGTACACGTGTTCGGTATGAATTTCGAAAGATACACTCTATAGCCAAATTGCTCGGCCAATAACTTTCTATCGGTATCGATAATAGCCATGCACTCGTATCCCTGATTTGTTTTAACATTTTTCTCATCGTGTGTTTGGTCTGCAGCATGACTAAGAATTATATAACTTTCCTGATCTATTTCATCCCTAAAAATGTTACTCCTTGGGTACGTTAAATGATGACAATTATGTAATGATCCATAACAACACGGACAACACACAAAAATAGCTTTTTCTTTGATGCATTGTTGTATGACTAAATCAGTTGCAACTCCACACGCATGCAACGACATGCCAATATCGAAGTGTCCTTTAAAATAGTCTAAATTACATTGGTAAAATTTTATGTTCGTTAATTTTAACTTGTTCACTCTTTCCTTGGCTCTGTTCAGCGATTTTTCTTTATTCTCCAATAATATAACGGTACAATATGGCAGAAAGTACGCGACTAATATACCCAAGTGACCGCTGCCGGAACAAAAGTCTACTATTACATCTCCCGTTTTTGCCAATTTCATCACCGGTTTACACATATTTTGTAACTGTTCGTGTTTCCTTCTTAAGCGCGCGAGTGGTAAGGCACCACCTTCTGGGGTAGCGTCATACGGTACCGAAGACCAATCAAGATTCAATTCTGCACCAAATGGTTCCAAGTCGAGTTTGGTTTGTATATTTAAGGTTTTGAACAATCGCAACGAGTACTCCACATCTTCTTGTCTCGTATAAACGCGACTTTTCGGTTTATATCTTTTCGGATCACTTTTATACAGACTTTGATTTGGTACATCAGGAAACGTGTAATTGAATTTAGTCATATCTTGACTCTTCAATAATGGCAAACACTCGAGGCAGTCGACTATAATTTGATCTTCGATCATTCTTTTATACCATTTAACGGTTAATGGAAGAAGCTGCATTGTAGTTTCGCTCGAAAATACACTCAATAAAATATGAGTGCAAACAAATATAATTATATCTGCTAGAGTCACGTACGAACCTTCGGCATATGTATGTTCTGGCGTTCCATCTTGTGAAATTACGTTCTCGTCAAAATATTTTTTCGACCTGGTATATTTATACAGATTGTGCAGCCTAGCTGGTTGCGACATGTGATATTCAAATCTGGCCATGCTGGAAGGTAACTCGCTTTGTTTTGCATCACCCACGTGTAGAAATTTTACAGTCAGTACCAAATCTACCTCGCAAAATTTCGTCCAAACGCTTGATTCTGAACAAGCACTTAAACAGGATTCTTTGAACCCTAATAACTTTCGACAGTAATGTGTTCGACATTCTGCCGTGGTTTCTTTGATTATTTCGCGCAGAATCGCGCAAAGCCCTGCGATGCAACTAGTCTTATTTATAACGATAATTGGCAATTCACATGACAGTGCCGGATATGGAATTTTATTCATATCCATAACTTCATAAACAAAAGTGGAAATATTTATAGTATATACTCGTTCAAGAGGTTTTTGTTCACTTGGTACAAACTTAATATTAATTTTAGAATTGCAATATTTTACAGTAAATAATGTTATTATTGTTTCTATCGGAACTAAACATAATTCTGTCAAAGAATATACTTCCAAATAAACTTCATTCATTTTTTTAATCTTCCTGATATATCATTAAAGCACAAATAAAAGAAATAAAAGATGTTATTTATTATACTATGCACTAGCTCTCAGCTGCCTGGCTACTTTTCTTATTATCCTTTGCCTCAGGACATTTTCTCTCCAATAAACACTGATACAGGAAGTTAATGCCAAAAGAAACATAACTGTCTCAAACTTCCAAAATGCTCTTTCCTCTAACCAAGCTACCCTGTCACAACTGAATTACATATATGTATTATATTTACTACAATATTTGATGCAATTCTTCATAAAACTATATATAAAAGCACTAGCAAGAGTACAGAAAATTAATTACCTTCTTGTTATAGCCTCTCCGCTTTTACATTTCAGAACCTCCTTGTATCTGGCGTAAACACATACATCAATGCTTTTACTTGCTATTTCAAAAGCAGAACATGGATGACATTCTGATGTTACTTCATATTCATCTCCAGAAATGCATCTTGTATTATTTTCAAAATTTTCTAAATAAAGTTTATTGGGATTTTCTGTCCAATGGCTTTCAACAATTAATACCAGTATTGTTAATCTAGGATAAAAAATATAATGTTATTAATACGTTTATAATAACCATACTAACGGTATGTTAATAATCACAACAATAGACAAAGAACTATAGAACAAAACTAACCCTCCTAATAGTGTTATACCAATTAACATTCTCTTTTTTGTGCATAACTCGATCATTTCGAGGTACACTGTGTCATGAATTTCGGCTTTCTCGGTCAGCTTACGTGACTCATGTGAGAGGTAAATAAAATTTTTAGAGAAACCTTCGTAAATAAAGCCAAAACCATTGGCTAAAGATAGAATGAACTTACATTAAAAAGAACTTCCTGTAATAAGGTATGAAATACCGGCCTGTCAAAAAAACAGAGTGTGTCTTACGCCCTCTGCAATTTCCTACGGCGAACATAAGAATCATCACAGGCGACTCGTTAGTAATTATATCGGTAAAACAGCAAGATGTCGGTATATTTATCACTAACAACTTTTGTATCTATCGCTGCTGAGGTATGCGAGCATGAGTTCTATTGTTGCCCCTGACTTCGATAGCCACCAAAGAGGAAGTTGTACCTGTAGTTATAGATCAAAAGATGAGTAGGCTTAATCGTCGACGAACATGGGAAAAATTCAGCCAAAAGTACGCTACATGAATTACCACCTCTGGCAGTGAAACGACAGAACTATACATACATTTCTTTTAGTGGGAGTTATATGCATATGCGCAACGAGTGGAGAAATGTGCATTTCTCACTATTGTAGGCGAAATACGTCTATATTTATTCATTTTATTTATAAGAAATGCATACCAAGAATTAGTACACACTAAATTAAAGATATAATGCAATCTATGTACATATACAGACCGTCGAAAACATAACAAGATCTTCAGTTTCTTTTAAACGATTCACATCTCAAAATATATATGATACAAAGGTTCATAAGATACCAGGGAAATATAAAAAGCTCCAAAATATAAAAATATGTTTTATTTTTCACACAATTTTACATAAATAATTGCCAACAGGCAACGAGACTGAATACAATGAATGATTTGATATCAGTTTAATATTATAATATTAAATATCAAATTCGCGCTCTCTTACATAGACACACTGAAGCAGTGAGTAAATAAGTGAAGCGCCATCAATTTATACAAAGCATTATGTATATTGAAAGCGATAGAAATAGCTGCGACAGAAAATGGCATTTTCATCATTGCGTTGAAAATCGAGTATTATCATTATGCTTGTATACTTGTAGTTTCTGTATTATGCGAGACAGAAGGCACGTGCAAAAAAGTTAGGAATTGTTTACTTGTCATGAAAATAGTGACATATCGTTATTTGCGAAAATATAATACTTTTTTTATTTAATATGATTCGGTCTTATAAGCTATGTGATGGACTTTTAAGCTGTGATATATATATATATATATATATGTATGTATATATGTTTCAGAAACAGATAAACCCTGTATATCTGATATGCTTCTTAGAAAGATAAATAGTAATAAATAAAGAAAGATAACGATAAATATGTGTGAACAAAATTTGAATGACAAGTGCAATATTAGACCATGCGCATACGCTCTTAAAAGAGAAAGCGTTTTATTGTCACGATATACGAGAATCACTGGTATGTTGCCTAGTTTTAAATAAAAAAACTAAATAGAATGAATTAACATATCAGGAAGAAGAAAACCTGGCGAGACAGTTTCTCTTTTTAAGCAACTTTTTAAAATGGCTAGTGTTATGCCTAAATCCGATTATATGTCATTTAACTCGAGCAATATTAAAGAGTTATTGTCATGTATCGTTGAGACCAGCAATTTCTCAACGATAAAGTTGGTTTGCCCAACATTGTGAGCAGAAGTAATCATTTTCTGCAGAACCGAAAAATTGACAGTCTTCATTGCGACATTGTTTGACATTAGCCTAAGAAAAACCTCAAATTATTCAAGCTTCATAATTACAATGAATATTTAAATCCTTACCTCCAAACTATTAGCATTCCATGACTCTGGCCTCTGTTTATAAACTGATGGTTGGTCATTATAAAAAGTAGATCTATGGAAAAAATAATTTATGCGGTGCACGCAAAAACTAATAGAATAATTCATAGAGAGGTATATTAATCTCAGTACCTTGAAAGATAAAGTGTACGATCTTTATTCGGATTGGTCGGTAACAATTTGCTGACGCTTGCATGGCTGTCTTGATCGCTGGCTGTATAGAACCTAGATTTGCCAGCACCATAATTCATTTCGCTCCCAGTCTCGTCGACTTTATGATCTTGGAGATATCTGTATGACATAAAAATGATTAGGAGTCGTATTCTAGCTATAAAGTGAAATTATCATAACTACATAAGGTTTCTATACCTTGCGTGAGCACATTGGAGGTAATTCTGAAGCATCTGATCCACATATTGATGACGTCTACTTCTGATCCTTACACATAACAAACCTTCCGTTGAAAGACCACCGGCCGTTGCTGGTAAACTCTTTGGTCTCTTTGTCATAGACCACAGTCTTTTACTAACGGATTTTCCAATTGATCCGAATTGTTTAGCAACTCCAAGCAATTGTTTCGCGGTTTTAGAAAGTGAACCATCAGTATCTGACAGTCTCTCGATTTCTTCCGATGTGAAATTTTGATATTCGCAGTCTAAATATTGCCGCAATAAAATTTCCATCTAAATACCAATATTGAGTAATTAAATTTTAATGTACGCTGCAACTATAGTTCATGTTATCGATAAGATTAATTACCGTATCTTGTTGACAAATTAACAAGTCTCGCGAACCTTCTTCCCAATCCCAATCAGGTCCTGGATCTACCGCGAATAAAACTGACAGTAGTTGACCTGTATCTGGATCTATAAGAGGTATGCTAACGCCTTCGTTACAACCATCTCCAAAATCACTCGCTCCATCCACCGTAACGAGAGGAGAGAAATGAGCTGAATGATACGCTAAAAGCAATGGGGTTCTATGACAACGCGTCGGAGATACTTCTAATGGTAAATACACTCCACCAAATGGAATTGGTGCTAAAGCTACACCTTCTGCATCTTTTAACATAGTCTCTGCTATAACTATTATAGGCCGCTTTAAAGCATGAGCCAAAGCTAATATATGTACCTATAAAGTTTCAACTGCATAAGTATATGGTAAATCTGAAACTCCAGAAAAATTCGAAAAAAGTACAGAAACCTTACATACTTCTTCAAGACTTTGGTAGGAAGTAGCAGTTTGGTTCCTGAGAATAGGAGAAGCCATATCTACGATGGTTTGCCATTCTGTTAACCATTCTGCCTCTGTATAAGATAAACCTGAAGCTGCATTTAAGCCCATTTGACGCCATTTCCACCTTCTAAACAAAGCATGTCTATATTCTCCTTTAGCCAATGTATTATACAGAGCTTCTCTGAGTGTAAGAAGTCTATCATGAAAGCCCCACATGCCAAGAGAAGCTGCATGTAGGAGACAATTGCCATCTCCTGATGTTGCCAAAGGCCATAAAACTCTGTTACTTCCATTTTTACATCCCCCACACCACCAATTTAAACGACCAGCAGCTTCCAATGAAGTTAAGCACCCACCTTCTATTAGATCTCTTTCCAAAAATTGTCGAAATGAATCTAAGTGTAATGTATCATTCAATTATTAAGACACAATAGAGAAAGTAATTGTAACTGGTTATACTAGAGCATGGGTAAAATACCTGGATATACAGTTAGATCAGGAAGTGAAAATGTAAACTCCGGAGTATCTAGAGATTCTATAGTTGCTAATTGAGAACGAGCATAAGAGACAATGGCAGCATTTTCAGTTGCTCGAGATATACCTCTGGCTAGCTTCTTTGTAGTTCCTCCTCCATTTTCCAATGCATTATTAGAATTTGTCTCTTTCTCCAAACCATCGTACGTGGACAGTCCTACGTTCATTACACTATCTTCGTGCACCTATAAAGTAGCAGTTCATCTAAAATTAATGACGTTACAGTTACAAAAGTGATAAAAAAGTATCACAGAAAATGTATGTGAGTTATCATATAGTATACAACTAAAAGTTACAAAAATGCAGCAGTCAAATGGCTTTACACAACAATATACATGTATATATCAGTATTTAAAAATAGAACAAGGTGACATTTGTATGGTAATAAACATAGAATGGTTATGCACATAACAAATTTAATTATAAATACAATTAAAAGGAAAGGAAAGCGAGGAGAAAGCATTTTAATCCTCATGATTACGAAATATCAAAAGTGACTAAAAAAGCAGACGGTATATATAGGTACATGTATACATATAAATAGAATTATATATACGGAGAACTTGTATGTATATGTGCCACTATCGGGTATCATTATTCAAAATGTGCAAACCTTGGCCCGTATATCGAATTAGTGTAGTGGAGCGTAGCAGTAGAGTATCGTTAAATAGTATTCTAATTGGACTACGATGCACGAGCCGCTCGTATACTATCTCACATTTTGTACCACTGTATTCGTACTAAACCCTATCTCAACAAGGCTACCCACAATGTATGAAAACGGCCAAGAATCTGTTTGCACAGGAGGTGATACAAACACAACATAACCTAGAACACGCAACCTCGAAACCAACTGGTAGGAGAGTAAAGAGAATAAGAAGCGAATTATTATTATTGCGTCACAGAAGTCATCGTGAAACTCTAAATCGGTCACATGTCTAACTAACGAGGAATTAAGAGATACACTGTTGTTATTTACGCAGTTGCATTCCCGCCCACCAGTGGACAAGTTGATCCTGATCACGATAACGTAACCAATTTTGAAATACAAGAAAATCATTCGTACCGTTTATCACATAATATCGTGTCGCTACTTAGAAATGCATTTAACCTTGAAAGCAAGCATTGCGCATCACATGTACCGCCCACCTATATAGTATGAAATATGTATAGCACATTTGTAGAATAATTGAATAGAAAACACCACCAAAATTAATCATTGACCTTTATCAAGTTACATCGTTCTTTTTTATTTTTATCAATACAAAATCATACAGCTGTTTCATTTTAACTTTAACTTTTTTGCGGTTTGTGTTATTAATCATTATGATTCATTATTATTATCGTTCCAAAGATAAACACCTGCGTTTTCTTAATATTTCGTTACATTGTTTTTTATTAGAAAGCAATTATACATCTTCTAACGGTAGACAATGTAACGTTATTTATTGAGAGCGTTTTTGGAAGGTTACAGAAAACTGTACAACTGAAAAAGCCGCCTTAACATGTTTTACTAAGTCGCGTGCAAACTGTAGCGCCACAGGTTACCGTTTTTCGACATTGTAGTTCGTCTACCTTGCTTAAATATAAGATGCGAGACGCGACCATGCCGATGTAGTAGGTGTGCACGAGTGTGTGTTATGTACTCGTGTCCGTTTTAAACCTCAAAAAGTTGGTCGATTTTGCTGGAAAAGTTTGTCAGTTTACCGTGGACGATAATATTTTCATACAGTGGACAGAGAATCGGAAGGCATATTATCACGATGAATAATTGCGGCATACACCTGATGTTTTTTCTATCAGTTAATCTGTTGATTCTATTGGGCCACGTAGCCGGTTCTAAGGTGTTGCAAATTCGTGGGATATCTAACGCGAAAAGTTCGCTTTACCCATCGGATCGTGACTTCCAGTGCCTTGATGGAAGCCTAATAATACCATTTTCATATGTAAATGATAATTATTGTGATTGCGCGGATGGCAGCGATGAGCCCGGTACGCCTGCCTGCACAAACGCCTCGTTCTACTGCGAAAATTCCGGTCATAAGCCTCGCTATATACCATCCACCTGGGTAAACGACGGTGTTTGCGACTGTTGCGATGGCAGTGACGAATATAGCTCGGGCAAGGAATGCTTAAATAATTGTAATGAACTTGGGAAGGAAGCCAGGTTGGAGCAACAAAAAGCAGAAGAGTTGATAAGGGAAGGTAACAAGATAAGGATGGAAATGATTGCTAAAGGCAAACAATTAAAGACAGATTATCAAGCACGCTTAGTTAAATTACGCTCAGAATACGAAGAAGCAGAACTTGTAAAGAAGGAGAAGGAATTATTAAAGACTCAAGCAGAGGAACGCGAAAGAGCTGCTTTAGAAAAGTACAAGCCAGCTGAACCAGAACAATCTGTAGCACAAGAAGGAGAAGAGGATGAAGAATTGCACGAGTCAGATGCAGAGGATTATTTTAAACTACTAGACTCCGATAATAGCGGTACTGTAACAATTGCAGAGCTTCAAACTAGGGTGACGTTTGACAAAGACAGAAATGGAGTTGTAACTGAAGAAGAGGCAATGTATTTCTTAAATAATCAGAAGGAAGTCAATCTTCAAGATTTTATTGATTCAGTATGGCCAAATGCGAAGGTCTTCTTAATGTTAGAACAAGGTTAATAGAAAGATTGTCTGTCGGTGATACATTTCTTTTACTTCTATTTTGAACTATGCATTGTATTAATATCTTATTTCAGGGATGTTTAAACCAGCGAGTCGGAAAGAAGAGGGAGAAGACGAAGAAGATGAAGAAGGAGAGATTCGTGAGCCAGTGGATGAAACACCTGAGCAAGAAAAAGTTGATGGCACAGAGGCAGATGAAGCTGTAGGCAAAGAACAGGTGAAACCCGAGGAATCTCAAGTGCAGTACGACGAAGAAACGCAAACTGTCATAGATGAAGCAACAGCTGCACGTGAGAATTTCGAAAAAGCGGAAAAATCCGTAAATGAACTGTTAACGGAAATCAGAGAGTTTGAAGAAAAATTAGATCGTGACTTCGGCGTTGATAATGAGTTCATACCTCTAGACGGCGAATGTTTCGATTATACGAATTTGGAATATGTTTACACCTTGTGCATGTTTTCGAGAGCGACGCAGAGATCGAAATCTGGCGGCAGCGACATTAACTTGGGTCACTGGAACGATTGGAGCGGACCGGAAGGTCAAAGGTATTCGAAGATGAAATACGACTCTGGCCTCAGTTGTTGGAACGGACCTGCGCGTTCTACCATTGTCAATCTAAGCTGTGGTAAAGAAAATAAACTAGTTTCAGTGACAGAACCTAGCCGGTGCGAGTACGCTATGGAATTTTCCACGCCAGTTGTATGCAATGCGAATCTGGAATCCGCCAATACACATGACGAATTATAAATTTCATATCGCATAAACGTGCAGGATTTAATACGCGATTGTATGACTTTGAAACGTAAGGTACATAAAAATGGCAAGGATGAATAACGGCCTATTTTCAAGTTTGTTTCTTGAATGTTTAACGCGTTAAATAAATAGTTATTACAACTTTGCAAATTTGCAAATTTGCACAAAGTTTTTTACTATTGAAGATAAACGAATCTGATAAGCCATAGTAAGAGACCCTAGTCAAAGCTCTTACGATAAGTAATGGTAATTTTATCGAGTATCGAATTCGTGATCCGTTATTCGTCCTTGAATTAGAAACTCTTTGTCGTTGTACTTGTATACATAAACAAACAGAATTCGTAGCCGATAACACGATCGTGAGTTATCAACGAGCTCAGTTTGCTTAAAAGGTAGAGAGACATTTGAATATTCGTGATAAGTGAATAAGAAATCGTTGTTACACAGTAATTGCCAATATTGTGTTACTGTTATACATTCCTCCTTTTGTACGAGACGAATTTTTATGAACTGGTCCGAATAAAACGACCTAAGCTGTTTCACTCGTCATTGGGTCATCACGCAGTTGAGCGACTACCTATTTTCGTCAAGGTCTACAAGACTCTCACCCGAAGTAAATGAACTGGAGCAACCACTCATGCACACATATACACTCTGCAAGAACAAAAAAAAAAAACAATTTTCCCAAATTGCTACGTGTAACGTAGAAAACTGTATTTAATGTATCGAGATATTTTGTAATTTTCTAAAGATGTGTCCGTGATCGACGCATCGGAATGCGGGTTCAATAAAGAGGAAAAGAATTTTGTTGTCGAACTGTAATTACGATGGCAGCTTTATTTACATTAAAATGGGCGACTTTTACTCTTTCTGTATTATATGCCTGTATATATTTATATGTATTTATATATACTATAATATTTATACAAATATAAATATATATATATGTATATATACATATATTTATATTTATATATACGCATATTTATTTATATATATATTTATTTATTTATATTCTTCTTTCAATTATGCCAGTTCTTATACGTTATAGTGATGGTTAATTCAATTCTCTATTTATGTCTCATTAACCTAACAATCTACGCGTATCTTTTGGAGTTTGAGACTTTTACAGTTAACTAGAAAACTAAAAGGGGAGGTGGTCAATAGGGAGGAAAGTGATAAACGTTTCTGCGCGATTTATCCAACAATGTCCGCAACCAGTCGATTCCTTGGTACTTCGTTAAGGCACTTAAAAGACTGGAAAGAAGTATCTTGTCTTGTCACGCGGTATTACGTGATGAAGACGATACGCTCTAACGTCTTTTCTTCACCCCACGATGATCCACTGTTTCCCTTTGAACGTACACGGTTTATTTTGATCTCAACGTGGAACTTATAATTCTCAGACGTACAATCTTCAATTTGAAATCAAAAGATACATTTCGTTTATTGTATTACTCATATAAAAAGAAAACAACCGAAAGCATTATCGCTTCTTCAAAATCTGGAAAGAGTAGATCGAATATCTAATAGTATAGAATATAATCTCTGTCAATTTCGCGTGGTTTGACGTCGACACGTAGAAACTACTAGATTGATATGGAAAGGCAGCATTTCCCAAAGATTTTACCACAACATCTCTAAATATAATTGAACTATGTTTTCGTTTAACAACATACCCTGTGTTCGCTTAATGGCTCGTTTTGGCCATTGAACTAAACACTCCTTAAATCATGTTGACTATTATATTTTCTATATTATCTTTTATATATTCTCTTTATTTGTATTCCTTTTATTAGTGCCTAATCTTGCAATGGGGTTTTTCCTTTTTTTATTTACACAGTGGAACGAAACACGACATTTATTAGCGACTCTAAGCTACTGTACAACAAGAAACACTAAGCTCCTAACACGAGAAGAATTTGTAAGCACGACACGCGAGTATATTGATTCGCGGTATCGCGCACCACCTAATACTGCATTCGGCTATGACCGGTAATCTTATCGTGTATGCGATTTTTGTTACATGTAGAAAAAAAAAGGAGGAAGAAAATACGATTGCAACGGAACAAGTTAAATAACACGCGATTTACAAGTAATTACGGTCAGTAATTATGTTTAAACACGTTGACCTCCCAACTTTCTCGACACGGATCAACATAAACTCTCTTTACATATTGATTACCTTTCCACTTTTCTTTGTTTCTTTTTTTCTTTTTTTTTTTTGGTGTTTTCGAGTGAGAAACGAAGATACGCCTCATGAAAAACATTATAAAAATTTGAAGTAAATAATTTACATTATTGTCCATCTTATAGTCTTAACCAGTCGAACGTCTTCGTTCGTATTTCGTTTCCTTCAGCTTATTCAGTCTACAAATAAAATCCAGATATAAAAAAGTTTACATAGGAAAAAAAGGCTTTGCATAGTTTCGACCAGTTTCTCTTCTTATGTATCCTTTTTTCCCATTAAACAGGCGAAAATCAATCAAACGCGTGCCTGTTAATTAATTACGTGTGTAGATGTGTGTAGTGTTCATTTGCCGAGTTTCTCGAACATGATTAGTTTCTCCTTGAAACTCTTCGTGTCCGTGGATACTTCGGATATATTGCCGTTTAACATGTTTTGTAAATCTTCGTCGTTCTTACTAACGAGGAGATTGTCGAAGATCATCTTGTTATCTTCTTGCTTAGCGACTGGCGAGGTAGGCTGTGACGTGGTGATCTGTTGCTTCTTCTTAGGATAAATCACAGAGCTTCGTTGGTTATTGCCGTTGTCGGCCATTCTGGTAACTATAGTGATGGCTAATAATTGATGAATGTCGATGTTCTCCTTCGATTCCGACGATTGACGCCAGTAAAATTTGTCCGATGAGATCAAGGATTTGGAGTCCTCCGTGCCGTCCGCCATTGAAATTTGTTCCGAATGCGACGTCATTAGAGGTTTATTGGTCCAAGGATCCTGAAAATAGAAACGTTTCTTTTTTTACTCGATCAATAATTAATACGAGCAGAAATCGGCTTTCTCAAAAACTTACATTTTTGTCGCGTCTGTCCGCAACAGCGTCCGCGAGATCTTCGTGTTTCCTATCCTGATCCAAATCTCTCTCCAAACTGTCCAGAGTTTCGGTACTCTCCGACGACTTATTCCTCCTCTCAGAATCCAACGTATCCGTACTGCCAAGCTCCGAGCTTTCGGACGATTTCTGAAGCCTGGCTGGCTTCCTAACCGTGATCGGTCTTTTCTCTTCCTCTCCATCGTCCGTTGGGACGATGTCCACGTAACTGGTGCTCGGTATTCTTTTTGGTGTTCTTCTGATTCTCCTGTTTTCTAATCTGTCATCCGACTCCAAATTGTCAGAGCTTTCGGACGACATACGTTTCGAGGATCTCCTGCAGCATTTCCCGAAACTATCTCCGATATTTTCCCCCTCGTCTTTCGGCTCGCTTATCTCGATCCTCTCGAAATCCTCCGACGACTTGGACGTACTCTTCGATAACCTTCTTCCCCGAGACAGATTTATATCCGAAATGCTACTCCTCTTCTGCAGTTCTTGAACAGTCTCCGTTCCAATCTGCGTTTGCTCCAAAACCTCGAAATTCTCCGACGACTTTGATATGTTCTTGGAGGATCTGCGAGCGCGCAACTCAAAGCTGCTCCTCCTACGCTCGATGGATTCGTCGCTGGCTAACGCCTCTATCGCTTCTAGGCTGTCGGAAGACTTGGACACGCGATCGATCGACTTCGAGATCGGGTTTAGCAGTCTTCGAGTCACGGGTTTCCCTTGTTCGTACTCCATTAATTTGTCGAAGACGTCCGTAGATTTGGAGAACCAAGTGGGAGCCACTTCTAGACTGTCAGGCGATTTCGACAATCTGTTGGAGGATCTCCTTCGAGGTAGCTTCGATTCCAGCTCTTCGAACATTTCTGTATTCTTTGGTGTTCGATTCGACGCTTTCCTGACGATCGATCGAACTTCTGGCTGCTTCTCCAAGTCGTCGTTCACTTCGACGCTCGCTCTCGGGGCAGTCACGGCGTCCAGGCTGTCCGGGGACAAAGAGGCCACGCTAGATGGCTTTCTAGGAAGTTTAGCTTCCAGTTGCTCGAAAATGTCCGACGCACGCGACAATCTACTCGAAGATTTCCTCGTGATAGACACGTTCTTCGGTTCAGTCGGTGAAGACGCATTGCTGTTCACGCTGACCGTTTGCTGGTCCAAGCTGTCCAACGAATCCTCCGCTATGGTCGTGATCGTCGACGTGGATGTGTTGGCAGCTTGAGAGCCAGTACGCCTCGGAGGCCTCCGGTTTTTGGGTCGAACCGCAATTCGGTGATGTGCCGCTGTATGGTTCAAACTGGCGCTTTCCAGTTGCGCTGGTGGACAAATGGAAAGTTTCGTTAAAATAAAATAAATTTGACGTCATCTACCTAGGCTGTGGATTTCTGCGCGTTATTTATTACAGTACGAAATAGTTTGATAATTTTCGAAGAAATATTTGAATCTCGAGGATCAGCCACGATCCTCTTGAAAATCTTAGGTAGACGCGTTATAACACGATTTAAGTTCACTGCTCTTCGCGTCCGTAGAAATATAAATTTACGTTAAAATCCGACAGTCTGTGAAATTACGTAATAAGAATAAGAATGTTAAGTTGGACACTTACGTAAATCTTCTTTGGCCACAGGTATAATATGATCGATGGTGTCCTTTGGCGATTTTGAGCCCTAGAAAACAAAATTCAGAGATAAATTCAACGCACCGTTTGTTCAATTAATCGTCGTTGAACTCTGTATCAAAAAACAAATACGGAATTAACATTATACGACGCCAACGACCGATTACAGAGAATTTAAAAAATTCGTAAAATAATAGAAAATTGTAAAAATAGACCGACGACGGGCTAGACGAATTATTCGTGACACTGTTAGTGGCCTTTGAGCCTGCATCGGCAGGCGGGCTCGCAAAACGCCGGGTATAACGGTATTAACTACTATCGGGACGAGCAAGTGCGGCCAGTTAACCGTGATCGTTCGAAACCGGTTGCAGGTGCCGTCTCGAAAGACACTTCTTCACCAGGAAACCTTTCGTTCGTGCTACCGTTCCCCCCTCGTTTTGCGGCACGTCGTTGTCGAGAGCGTAATCGCGTGGCAAACAGCTGGTATACAAGTCGATCAGAGAATCTACGCTCGTTTCGTAAAACGAAACTCGAATTTCTCTTTTCTTTGTTCGTCGCTGGTCTAACTCTACCGCTGACACACTTCAACCTATTAGCCGGGCAATAAGTTATTTGTTACTCGAATCAATCGCCTCTTGGATACGATAATTTCTTTATTCAAGAGGGTATTCTAGCGTAGAACATTGAACAAAATTTGCTTTTCTGCTTCTGTATCGTTCGAAAGTATAGATACAGGCAACTACGTTCGCAAAAGAATTTCGCAAGATTCGTAATATTATTTTACGTGAATTATTATATGTCAAAGTTGCTTGTTATCTCGTCAAACAGAAAGATCGTTAATATTTTTCATATCGTTTGTGATACTTTTCTTTCATCTCGTTTCACGTGATAATGACGCTCGGGCCAATTAACAATGTCTTTAGTTTTGTCGATGTAGACGAGTAGAATGGCCGGAACCGTGTCAGCCAGTAGATTATACATCTCTTTTAACGGACCGCGTTAAATACCTTATAACTCAATTAGTTTCAATTTTATTCACTTCGAAAAATGTGGCGACTAATCTTAAAACGAATGACATTACAAAGTTTTACAGTTACTTTGAAGAAAACAATCTTAAAATCTGAAACGTGATGCTCCATACAGACTTCCAGGCGGTCTGAAATACTCTCTGTTTAAAATACCTCCTTAAGTATTCCGTATCTTTTAATTAAAAACAAATTACGTCGTATATCAATCCAATTAAAATTGATCTATCCTCGTTAGCTTCTACTTCTATGATTGTACAGATTTCTGATCGAAAGATGGCCTGGTTAACAGAATCATCTCTGCCACGTCATTGTGAGAAAAGGTTTGATTGGATTTTTCTGTCTTTCTTTTATTTTTATTTTTTTCGGATCTGGCCGAACCGAAGATCGACGTAATTAACGGCCGATCGATTACCTCGATCATCTCCTCGATTCGTGGACTCGCGTCTTTGATTATCGGCGGGATCCTCTGTCTCGTTTCCGGCTTCGAGCGTGGTCGATCCTCGATCCTGCACGAAGATCTAACAGATCCTGTCGACTCATCCTCCGCTTTATCCTACATCGTTCGAGCAACATATCGAATAATATACAACGTGTCTCTAGTAACGTGAAAATCACGGGATCTGATCGATTACCTCGATCGTATCTTCAGCTCGAACGGATTGCTCTTTCATCGCCTGAGGGATTGTACGTCTGCTCTCTGGCTTTGGTCTTGGCCGATCCTCGATTTTGCACGCCGATCTTATCGATCTGAACTCCTTGTCCTCGATCTTGTCCTTGCAGCCAAATTTACGTAACGCGTTATTACTAAACCAACGATGTCTAATGCATTCGCGAGCGATTCGAAGTTGTAAAATTAGATAGGGCGCATACACCATACGAAGAAATATATAAAACACGCAAAGAATAGCGTAAACGTGGGACATATTGTATCTCACATTAGTATTCGTTATGGCGTTTAGCGAATGAAACAAATCTTTGCTTTCACGTCTATAGTTAGACATTGGCAGTTTAGTCATTACGAGGTAGTTAGGATGTATTGTGTGAGCGATTTGTCGATTCGTGGAGTTTCGCGAAGCTCGTCAATTGTTCGCGTGAAAATTATTCACTTGTCTAATAAACGGAATAAAATTTGACGGGAAAGACATATTCCTTGTACTTCGAAGCATCGTAAATATAGTACTGCTTGCAAGCTTTTATGCCGAATAATAAGTACAATAACTAAATTAAGTTAAATTTGGTATAAAAACTTCCCCTTATATATATTTGCCACCGTGCACAACAGAATCACACGACATAGACGCAAGAAAAATTTAGAAACAAAAATTCCGGAAGAATCAACGAATTCACAACGTTACTGGTTGTCGGACTGCAGATATTTATGCGAAATTTAAAAATGCAAGAAGCAAGAAAATACACGATATCTATGTAAGATATCCAAAGTACTTGATAGTTAAATATTATACCTGTTTACGTTATATGCTTCAAGCCATGTTCATAAAAATACGAAGTTACATAAACATCCGCAATCCACTTGTTATATTATATTATTTTATGGATCAACGAGAGCAAAGACAGCATTGCAATAATCAGGAATTAGCAATTAGAGACGACGCCGAACTAACATTGGTATCGTCGAAATAAAAAGATGGAGCTTCGTAAACGTTTCGTTCCACGAATCCGCTAACACAGTGGTTGGAAACAACGAAAGGACACGTTCGAACCGAGGCTAGTTTTTCCTGATCGATTACCTCGACCGCATCGTTCTCGGCAGCCTCATTGTTAATCGAGCAGAGGATCTTTCGCTGGCCGGTTTCCTGTTTCGGTCTCGGTCGATCTTCCAACCTGCACACGCGCCTAATCGGGGCGGGTATCTTGTACTCGACCTTCTCCTTGCACCCGTACACGCCGATGCTGATCTTCGCCGTCGGTTGCACCGCCTGGTAACCCTTGCATCGCGCGCCATCCTGTTTCGTCCGGTCGATAAGCCGCCTCGTCTCTACCGGATTCAGATTCAGCTGCTCGATTATCGCCCGTATGTTCGACGAGATGCTGCCCTCGCGGTGAGACACCACCATGATTCCAGCGATTGCGGTTTGCCCGATCCTCGAATACTTGTCGATCCTAGCGCGACCTCAGGCGACCAGGATCGGCCCAACTCCCGCTGCTACGACGATCTCGGAATTGCCGCGAGAACAACGTCATAGGACAGCCGAGTGCTCGAGTTATCGATAGCGAAGTTTCTGGAATTTCATTGGGAATTCAGACGAGGGTCCTACGATTTTTCGAGCCACGTTCCTGGGATGCTGAGAATTACGGAAATCGAGATTCTGTCGAAGAGAAAATCCAGCAGCTTCGTAGCGGAATGGCACGTACAGCGAAGGACGAAAGTATTCGCGATCGACGTCGATATTCAGATTCCGATTATGTTTCGTATTTGATTCGTCCGAAATTTGTTCGGTATAACTTTGACCGCGTCGAAGAAAATATCGCAGGAGACATAATTATTACGATTTAAATTTTGACTTCGTATATATCGGATGGCAACCTTGCACGAATACAAAATTCTGTTTGATTAATCGTTTCCTCGATACCCCATCTGTAAAGGTCAATGATTTTTTGGTATTGATCGTATCCTAATACGTACAACCGTAAACGTGTACGTTCGAATCGATCTTCCGACATCTACAAAATAGATGAGAATTTCGTGATAATTCAACTATGTATCTGATTAGAAAATACACCAAACGATGTTTATCACAGATTTATGGATTCTCTCTTCGAAAAGCTTCTCTACCTTCTTTTACGATATCCTATTATAAAAAAAAAAAAACTTTCGCGAAGAAGGCAAACTTTCCAAACGATTTATCAATGCGACGGGGTCTTCTTCTAGAGCAATTTCGACCGCTAAACGCCGATCATTCCCCCCTCGACCATCGAAGCTTGAGAACACGTTCTCCAGGCCAGAACAATCGCGCTTGTTCCTAATTGCGTTAACGAACTCCTCGGCCTACCTAGTTTTCGCGGTTAGCGTATCGCTTTTCTCAGGATTTCACGACAGCCTCCAAGCTCGTCCTCCTTTTCCTCCGACCACTGTCGGGTTCTGGGGGACCGTTTCTCACGCGACCTTCTATACGATCCCTCTCGACAGAATCACCACGAAATTACTTGCCGCGTTTCGATTCGTGCGCCAGGTAGATAATCGGCTTGGGGAAAAGTCACGGACGCACAATGCGTAGTAGGTACGGTACGTCGTATCGCGTTTTCTGAGTTGTTGCCCGCGTTGTTTCGTGCAAACAATAGATAACCACCGTCTTATTATCGTGGTCGATTATACTCGACGAACGTTAAGATCCGACGTAGAAAAGTGAGTTTTGTCGCGTGAGCGTTCCACGCCTGTTTGAACTGTTCGATTATACGGGAAACATTTTATGGTTTCATTGGCAATGAGACGGAGGTTACGAGATATGTACCGTAAACGTACGTTTAGAAGAAAGTTAATACGAACAACCGTATGAATAACCATTTTAAACTCGTAACAAGTGTTGAAGATAGTCTCGCTGAATTCGAGGCTTATTACTATAATAGATAATTAAGTGTTACTTACGATTTCTCGTATTAAATTAAATTTCTCATTCAATTTCGATTCGTTTCAAACGAGGATCGTTACAGCGCCGATGAAATTACAAAATGTTTCGTGTAACGCATATAATATATTCATAAAAGATGTGTGCGAAAGTGTTCGAACACTTTCGTGAACCTGTCTACTGTTTGATTATTTATTGATTCTACGAAAACGTAATGAATATCGTTAGTTTCGTTAGATAGATAGCCGTTTGTTATTAGTTTCTCGTTAATTTATACGTTTCGCTAATCTTCATATACCGTTGCTACAAATTCATTAAATTAACCGAACTGTTGTTAACTGGCGTATATTAGTTACATGTAACGTACATAGTCAATATAAGATAACACGTTTGTGTAATTGAAGTTACACTCAATCTCGCCTGATATAACAGAGGCTCGATTATCAGTTCGTATACCTGAGGCTGAAGATCAACTTGTTTCTATAAATAAATTACGAACGAAGGTTCTACTATTGGGTTGGCAACTAAGTGATTGCGGATTTTGTCAATACCAACTAATGACAAAATCCGCAATCACTTAATCGCCAACCCAATATATATCTAAAATCGACGACCGACGCGTTCGAATGGAACTTGCGCTTGAATTTTGCTGCTTCGCCGTGCTTTCCGCGTATGGATAGATCGAATACGCAATCTCGTGCAAGAGAGTTCGCGGCAACAGCAACGTTCGCGGCAACAGCAACGTTCGCGCCTCTTCATCGTGATTCGAGGAAAGGTGTTGGGTAAACATCGTGGGCGCCCGACGTGGGCACATCTTTGGCCTGGATTTTGCCGAGCTCACATCCGCCGCTCTTCGATCAAATAATTTAATCCAATAACCATGCGAGAACGTATAAAAACTTGAAAGAACAGTTTTTTCCAAAGATTGCGTCATTTAGTTAGGTCAGCCTTGCAGAATGGGCCTCGAAATGAAAACTACGGAATCGCTATCTAACCAACTAATCGCAGACAATTTTTACATCAGAGTTACACGCACGCTACTAGTAATTAAGTTAAATTTATTACGAAACTATTATGAAACTAATATCGTTCGTTTCTTACAAAATATCACGTCGATTCCTAAAGACTCTGGTATTCATCGATTTGCCCCTTAACGACCGTATCCGTGTTAACACGACCTACTTTATCGATTGAATTTACGCGATACTAGGAATCCTCGTATCCCAGCTACGATAAAGCTTACTGGACGACACATCCCTCATTTTATTCCACCGACTGACATCACAGGAAATCCTTGCAGATAATGTGTTGCGTGTTCGTAAAAGACTGGGAAAGACGGGAAGAAGATTCGTAAAGAATTGCAAGATTATAACGCATCCTTATGCACTGCACCGTGTTTCCGTTTATACCACACTATAAATGATATATAAAAGCCAGTTGTAAAAATCTAGATTTGCTTTATAAAAGTATATCACATTGCGACCAACACCGAACACAGTTCTCATAATCTCCCATCCCATCGTTTTCGTACGAGTTGTAGACAATTTTTAGAGGGACCATGCTTTCTATAACGTCATTCTTTTGGCTATTTAATCATGACACGTCCAAATCTACAGCAAGATTCGGGAATTTTTTAGCGATTTTTGCAAAATAATTCGATTTACAAAATATCAAGACCATGTGGTACAAGTGAAGTGGCAATGTCATTAGCGAAGTTTTAAAAGCGAGAAGCTACGAGTTATCCCTCGCACAAATCACAAGCTAATCGATTATCCTGTTTGAAAATTAAAATTCCAAATCGTAAAATCAAAGTCTACGATTCGTAACTTGTCGATTCAGGGCCCGAATATCCACCGAAAAATGTCTGGTTGATCGATCGTGCTTGGAGGAAAACGTAACGCGCGAAACGTTTATCGGCGATCGTTCTATCAGCTGATTCACCGATCATCCTACTAACCGCGACACACATTTTCGTAGGACTCTGATCTTACTAAATTTCTCGGTGATTTTCCGTTCGAGTAAGCAAAATCAGATCGTTATTAACTTGAACGGAAATCGGTAGTTCGAGCAGGTCGCGAACCGGTGCATTTATTAAACGGTTGCGTAACGTCGTTCGAGTTTTCTTTCGCCACGGTGTCCCGACGTCACTTTCTCTTCTCTCGTGGAAAATTATTACGTTCCGTAATTTCCGCCGGACCCGGCGGCGCCGCGGCGCACCGACATCGCGCGTATCCGGTTGGAATGTAAGCGGACAGATCGTGCAGGTGGTAGAGGTGTGACCGAGCACTGAAACACCGGCGATTTTGCAATAACGGCCGATCGAAGGTGTTGCAGGTATTCGAATAGAGTGGTTGCAGTTGTAGAAAATCCGACGTTTTCGCCCGATTCGCTTTCCACCTGCTACGATATATTTGTAGAAAGGTACAGTAGTTTCTCGCTCGTCCGACAAATCGCTGAATAAGATAAGTTTGCAAGAGCGAACAATTTCGATAATAGAAATTCGCTAAATGTCCTCTCTACGTCTTGTTAGATCGAATAATGAAACTATGCTCGTGGAAATGTCTTTATCCGATATTTTTCTATTTCTCACGATACAGAGATCGATACTTTGTAAATATTCAAAGAAACTACGAAAGCACGTACTCTCATAATGCCAGAATCGAATGGAAAGACAGTTTTGACGCGAAATTGGTCGACGATGTATATCGAAAGTAAAAACTTGCTCTTCCGTAAAACATGAAAAATATGACTCATCGTGTCTTTCACCTGTGGTCTTCGTTTATTTTCAAAGAAACGTCGCATACCCTACATGTACGTTACGTGACAAGACGTAATATCAAGGGAAAGCCTACGATTTCGTAGTTAGTTAGGGGAACGAAGGCGATGAATCGAACTACCCGAGCGTTGTCGTTACTATTCGTTGCTACGGAGATTATCGACCAAACTGACAGCCACAATTATTTATTATCACTGGACGATTCAGTAGTCGAACCGCCGCTATATATTTCGATGAAAATTAACCGTCACAGACGTGGAACGTTGCCGCTTGTTATTCTTGGGCAATTTCTCGCGTTTCTCGATCAAAGATTACTAACACGAGGCAAGCGTTGCGCGTTGGTTGGACGTTGACGCGAAACTAACGATAAAAGTACGATAACAGGCTGCAGCAGCCTGAGATTAGATCGGTTGTCGGATGTATCGACGCTCCACATCTTCTCGTCGTTACCAAGATCCGATCCAGGATCGATCTCAGTGGTCCACGAGCTGCCTTCTTCCATGCCAGTTGGCCGGTCGCGTATCTTATTGTGTCATCATTCTCAATTTGCTTTATCGCTCGTGCGCGCACCGTTACTTTTGCTCACGCGAGCAAACACCTCGCGATTAACCGAAATCTTTCGCTTTTTTTCAAGTGCCTCGACTCCTTTGCCAGTGGAAATTTCAAATCGATCTTTATCGGGTTTAGGTTCGATGTACAGCGAAAACCATTTATCACGAAAGGTATCGTCTTTTATGGGAAGACGAGATTTATGGGCTGGAGGATTGTATCTTTTGACATGATAGAAATTAATAACTTTTACGATAAATGAAGATTACGGGAGTAAATCGTGACAAATATATTTTTGTTGGTTTTCTAATTTTGACGTTACTTCATGACTGAACAGGAGAAGTTTGATACGATATATCCACGTGTTTAGAAGATGGTTGATCAGTCGACGAAATCTATTTTAAGACGAGCGATATTTTGTTATAACGAGGATACTTTAAAACTGTCTGCAAGAGTATGCGAATGAACACGTATTAATTTAAAAACCGACTAACGAGACGATTTTCACGACGCGCGATCAATCGACGTCGTATCGAATCATAAAACTGCTCGCCTGTAGAAGATAGAAAATGTAATTTATCGCGTTACTGCTCTATATCTTCCAAATATAAGAAATAAGTAGCTTGACGCGTATAATGGTCGGTGTACGTCTTTTAATAAGAAACTCCACCTAACGAAATTTTCTTTTCTCCGTATGCGCTCGTTGATCCGCGAAGATTCGAACTGGAAGGTAATCGGCTGCGTCCGATGCCGCGGAAAACGAGCGCGGCTTTCACGGAAATGGAAAGTAAGGCAAATCGAAGAAACTGAAGAAACCGTAGATTCTCGACACTGAAACTCGTATCGTATCGGCGCGATGATTCTGCAACCGTACGTCTCATTAACGAACCCTCGTCGACCAATTTCGCTTTCTATCAGGTGATTCAACGTTTCACAGGAATTTCCTTTACAAATCAACGTCTTCATATTTCACGGTGAAAACGCACGCCCATACGAGATTAGAATCGTGTTGTACGTTCAAACTTTGAAATTCAAAGGCCGACCGTTCGATCGGGAATGTTGAAGCAGGTTGGCAGGATGTTGGAAATCTGGCACGCCACGCTACGAGCGACGTGCTCGCGTTTCCGTGCCATTGTCGCGCGATGCAGAGAGGGGCGAGGCGAGGGAGAGAGACAGAAAAAAAAAATACGCGGAAAGAGAGTAGACTAGTCGAGGAAGGAGCACGAAAATGATCCACGGCTCGCGTGAAAATGCATCATACCGCGACGAATCAGGAGCGTGGACGTTCGATGATTTCACCGCGGAACCTCTTGCGTTCGTTCTACAATACTGCACTTATCGTGTCGGTTCGCTGAAAACCGATAACAGATAACTGCACGCTTTGTACGGATCTCGCATTCTTCCTACGTTAGCGCGCGTACCTTTTTGATATTTTTTATTACTCGAACGCTTGGAAAATAAAATTCCAAGTAAGTTCCCGTTGCTTCGCATGTACGGTCTTTGCAATTTTTTCGATGTTAGTCGCGTTGGTTTTTCGATGAACGCCTTTGGTTAATAATTTGGATAAAACGCGTAAACGTGTGAAAATTGCAGGAATCATTATGTAACGTACTTTGGGCCAGGCGAAATTACTTTCTGATAGTTCAAGGGTTTTAAGTATGATTCTGTTACGTAATTTATCGACGATCAAGTACCACGCGATGAAAACTTTCTTCTTATCAAGAACAGGAAATTTAGGATACTTTTTACGTGGCTTTCTTTGAATTCCTAACGTTATTAATATGTGTAATTTTATTTGTACGATTGCTTCGAAACGAAATGTCAAATTTCTGGCGTGTACGCGTATCACGTTCTTACGTCGCTTTTTGAGACACTAATAACATTTTTGCTTTCCGCTGATAATTCGCTCGCGATATCGATCTTCCTGTTACAAGAGGATCATTTCCGTAAAATGATGTTTATCTCTCTGAATAGAACTCGACCTAAACTTTCCAAAAGATAGAACGTAGTAAACGTGGTAATGTGTACAACCTGGCACGAATCGGCGACAAATTGGCTGTTTAACAGACACTTTTCTTTCCTCTGTAATTGGACGGATTGAGAAACGAGCGTGAACAAAAGGCGCGAAGGAAACAAAGAATCGCGAGCCGAAACGATTCTAAACGTCGTTTCACGGGATATCGCGAAGACGAGGAAAAGAAACGCGAGGACAACCGGGTCGAATTCACGAGCAACGGCCACTTATCCGCGAGCACGAGCGATTACCGCGAACGCGCCGTGGTTTTCTTCTCTTTCTTCTTGCGACCTCGGTCACGCCGCGAGCGCGTCCTCAAGAACTCGTTCCGAGCGAAAGAGAACTCGCCCTGGCGTAGTGACACGCACGCGGAATACGATTTAAGACTCGCCTAGTTCTCACGAGGCCGAGCCGAGTCATTTCGTCATACCGACCGGTTAATTGCACGCCGATCCTCTATTTCAACGATCAAACGTTGCCGCTGTACACCCTGTTTTCCACCTTTTCCCCTTCCCTTCTTGCTTCGTTTTCCCTCCTCGACGCGCCCCTGAAATCTCGCTACCTCTTTGCATCCTGCAAAACTGTGGTAGCGCCCAGGCGCCAAAATCAACGATCGATCAACTCGTAATCCGTTCATCGAATATTCGTAATTGACGCTGGACTTGTCGATCGCATAGATTTTCACGAATGTCGATCTATTTAATGCGAACACCGTCGACGGAAGTGTATAGATAGTTAATTGTTTTAGTTAATATTTTTCAGGCATTAGGGAATAGCAACTTTTCCGTTGAAACTTTGTTCGGAACAAGTCGACGAACATTTGCAGCGATTTATAAAAATAGTTAAGCAAAAGCGACTATTGTAGCATTTCATTATATTGTTAGATGTTATTGTTATATTACGAATACGAAGTTAAAAATGTCGAAAACGGCGTTGATAAAAAGGAGAAGGTCTTCGCGAAATTTCATTGTGTATTGTGCAAGTTTCGTGATAAAAATTGTGATAAAAATAAAAATTATAAGACGAGATAAGGATTCAACGGATGATGACGTTTGCTAAATATTATTCGTTGAGAAGCAATGGTCAAACGATGTATATTTTTCCGATTCATGTTTGTCGTTTTAATTGCGACGAGATGAGAAACCGACAGGCTTGCGGGTAAAATCAAAATTGCGGAACTGCCACGTACTTCAAAAGTATCTCGTTCGCTTACTGTTAGAACGAAAAATAAAGCATCGTGTCAGTAAGTAGGTACAAAATGTGAAAAGAAAGAATTTCTAGCTGGTTCCCCTTAACACCGTTTTACCTCGGATTACCCTACTTTTAATTACAAGACGAATTATCGGACTTTCTTCGCGTTGAATGATCGTCCATGTGTCTCCCAAAAGAAAGCGACTCTTACGGTCGATTGAACGAACATATCGAGGACATCCATTAGGCGAATATGCTCGATCGTTTCACCTATCAAACACCTATCGCAGGAGAATCTTAAATTTTTAATATCAAAGCTAACGATCGATGTAATCCCGTGTACATTGATAGCGTGACATATGGACATTTTCTGTTTATCGTAAACCCATTTTATATCGATAAAAGCGGAAAGAATTTATTACAATAAGAAATATATAGATACCGTCAGACTTTGTTGATCGTCGATCGTACGAAGATAACGAATTTTATTTCGAGAAGAATTTATCGTGTATTTTGAAATTCTTTTCCAGATACTTGGAAAGAATTATTTTAAAAAAATACTGAAAAATATATCACTGTCGATAGATAAATTTTCATTTTGATTCGATATACGAGATACAATTGTATCACTCACGGAATGACCTGACAAAGAAGTCACCGTGTATTTTGAAACTTCTTTTTCGCGCGATGCGTTTAGTTCAACGATGCGTCGGCGCGTGTTACGGGAAAGTGAATCGAAACGAAAAGCTAGAAAGAGGGATCGATCGCGAAGATACAACGACGGAGTAACGTGAGATACGTCGTTGCTCCGCCGGATGAAAAATCTTATAACTAGTCTTATGTTTCAACCTCTGGCCTGAGCAGCGGTCGTCTCGTTTTTCAGACTCGCACCAACGACTTCGCCTAGTGAAACGAATACAAAAGTCGCTTTCGACGATGCTTGAAAAAATTTCCCGACCTTCCGTCGCTGTCCCAAGCTTTGCTACGATTATAGACCGTGCGAAAACAAGGATACGCATACTGTGACTAACTAAAATATTTACGCCTATCACGAAAGATCTTTACGAATCCGTCGCGTGTATTACAGGAAACATTTTGAAATTTCCTTGGCAGCGTAATGAAACACGGCTATCACGGTTCGAGAGCAATCTGAAAATGAAATTACGAGATATTTATTCGTTTCGAATCGAATCGTACCGTGTCATCCTGTAAATAGAATTTCGAAATCGTACACAATCGGAAATTTAACAGGAAAAGATAAAGAACGTTGAGAAAAAGAGGAGGGAAAATACATCGCCGATCAATTACTAATAGGACTTCTCTACAAAATAAATTACGATGTTGTAAAAAAAACAGGCCTATGATCTAAAACCTTCGACATAACGGTTTGCTAATATTATTGATAGACTGCGGACATTTATGCAAATTCACGTTTTTATGAATACAATTAAAGAAACGGCACTTGGATAGAAACTTGTCATAGTTATTAAATATTTCAAAGACCATTACTCTCTGGGCGTTTTGTATATCCTTGCATGTTATGTGTATTCCGTACATTTTGTATCTGCAAATTTTCTACAAACGCATGAAAATCCGCAGTCTAATTACTATCGTTAATGAATTATTATCGTGCAGGTAATAAGGTGATTTTTTATTTTCGTCCATCGCACGAACAATCGTATCGCTTTCGTACAGACCTAATAAATAATAGCTTTCTATAATTCCGTACGATGACAATCTCGAAACTGGCATAAAAAAGGGAAGAAAATAGAGAAGAAAAACTGGAGATTGTCGATTTGTTCGTGATTTCTTTCTGCAGTCCATGGCTCATTAACAGTGATACTCTTTTCTACGTTTTGACACCCTATACTTTCACCTTTTCAATTTATCGATGCTAACGAGCGGATTAGAGCGTGCTTTCGCGAAATATTTCAAATCTATGCACGATGATGGATAGCATGGAATCTCCATGAGTTCTCTTTTCGTCGAAACGGATATCGTCAGTAAATTGAGCAACGGTCCTCTTACGGTTCTTGCGATTCCAAAGGTTTCGCGAGAGAAAATCGCGCCAACGACGAACCACGTCCCGTACGAACATGGTCCGTACGACGAATCCGTATTCCGCGGTCTTATAAATATTTAAATCGCGGCTGAACGAGGCACACGGAGTCGACGAAACCCGGTAAACACGTCGTGAAGTCAACGACACGGCTAAAACGATCGTTTCGTCGATCTCTTTCAGCAGCAACGCCAACCTGTCTGCCAAACGAATGAACTATCTGAAGGAAACAACGAAAAGACGAATCGCAATAGTAAAAATAATTGATTCAGGAATAAAAAGTTGAATTTTGAGTATCTAAGAAACAACCGTTGGTCGAAGAAGAAACGACGAAATTTGTTTTGGCAAAGGTGCCGTTATCGTTATTTATGGAAATTTCTTTTTCGCCTGATGTGTGAAATTAAAAAACAAGCTTTCTCCAACATATATGTATATATATCTAAATATATATATGATCTTGCCGATTTTAATATCAATGTAGGTTCAACGTAACACGTAATATCGTTTGTTAAATTTCCGAATCTTTTGACGAATATCACAAGAATGTTCACAAGAAATCCGTTGTTAAATTTGTAATTTTTTTAGATACGCGAGAGATCGTTGTAGCCTTCGTGAGTTTGATATATGGGCCACGTTGCACTTTCTGTTCGATCTACTGACGTTTTAATTACCGTACTATTGACGGTGCACGTGACTCGAGCTAAAGGTTGCACGAAAACAGCGCAGCACTCGACGTGTTCTATTACACTCTAATAGCTTCCTCGAAGCTTTATCGCGCGAAACTAAAATTTCAATTTCGCTTTTAAATCTACCATGATCGTTTTCCTCTGTATTCTTCGAACACACAGACACCGAGTGTATTGTCTAGCCAATGCAATTGAAATCAAATAACAACATTGCTATGATTTTCATACTTGTTCTATAAATATGCGAACAGTGCAAATTTCTAAGTGGCATTTTAATTATCAATAGAAACGTAAATGAAGTTGAAATTTCCGATATAATCTAATTCACCATTTTCCAGAAAGTTTCTCCATTGTTAATTCGAGGCTCAAGCAATCTTGTTGCTTCATCGACGCGGAAAAAGAAGATAATTTCGAGGATAATCGACTAAGAAGCCAGGAACGTCTAAAAATCGTTTTGTTTTATCCAACTTTTCCAATTATTCTTTTTCACCATTCTCTCGCCACTTTCAAGAAGATGCAAAGATATAAAACCGTTGGCTGGAAGAAAAGATTCGCCGAACAACTGTTACAAAATTAAAAAAAGAAAAAAAGGAGGAGGAAGAGATGCAGCGGCGGCCGTTCCATCGAGTGCGTACGTTTACTGAAGCGAAAGAAAAGGAAGTACGAGGAATGGAGGAAGCATGCTAATTTCCATCGTCGGCTCGTACCGACACCGAGAGTCGTTTATCCGCCTTGGAATTGACCGATCGATGCGGTCTGATTGCCAAACGCGTCGCACCCGCTGCTCCTGTACCGCAGGATGCAACGATCCTCGAACGTCGTTGCGTTTCGCGGGAATACAATCGCGAATTGTCTCTATTTTGACGTCGAACTAACTATTCCGCTTTCTAAACGACCGTTCAAACGGATTGGAACGCGTGTACCGTTCGATTCACGGCTGTCAGATTTAGGAAAGCGATTTTCGAATTAGCGCGCTCGTTGCCATTCAAATATACACAGGTGGACGAAAGTTTTCGAACACTCGTGAAAACGTATTTTATATGCGTCACGCGAAACGTTTTATATGACACGCGATACGTAAAGCTTGAGCTACATACGTAGAAGATACAAGACAATTTCAAAAGCATTTAACAAAAAGCACAGAATTATTTAAACAATCGATTATCCGTTCGATCGATTCGACGATAAATCCCATCTCGAATAAAGAAGATATAAAAAGAATGGAATGGATCTTTAAGATTATCTTTCTACTTTGTTTCCATATAAATCGGTATTTTTAAAATATACTATCACATTTTGAAAATTGTGCATTTAAAGGTAAGTTGTTGCGTAATAACCGCGTAACCCATTCGTAGGAAAGTTTGCCCACTCCATGGAATCTCTGCTATTGTAGTTTCCTATTCTTATCATCCCTGGATTATGAGCTCGATAGATCTTTCAATTAATATTATTTCGTACACATTGGTGGATAAAAGAGCCGGTAATGGATCGATCTAGTCGCGATAAGTATCTAAGCTGTTTATCACAGGGAAATGGTTTTAAACGCTACATGTATTAAGATTTATCGAACACGTTATCAATAAGATACCGGTTTATCGCGAAAAAAGCGATTGTCACGAGTGGCTGAAATTTCAAAAATCTGTATTTCGAAGCGTCGCGTGTCGTCCTTACAAATGCTTAGAGGCACTCTCGTACAAAGTCCTTCTAATCGGATAAAAGAGCTATCGGGTTATGCTGAAAGTTCGTAACGAAAATTTTAGCTCTGATACAATACGTGTTTCTCTATTATCTTTCGCCGATACACCGGCTTTAACACGTTGACTGCCAGACGAATTTTCCATGGTTTGCCCAAGGCGCCGACGCGAACTTTTCGTTATGCGATGCATATTACGTTGAAATATTATTTTCAGCAAATAAAACGAGTTATAAAATCATGCTTGAAGCATTTTTCGTGGCGAGGGCCACCGGTGACCCCCACGGCGTTGTGCACAATTATTACAATTGTCCTTTTTTCAAACAATCGTGCTATGTACTTTTAATATTTGCTGCGTCGCCGGTCACCGGTGGCCCCCACGGCGCTATAGCCAAATCGAGTGCCGGACACCGATCACCCCCATGGCAGTCAACGTGTTAAAACACTATCCTTTCTGTTGACCAATTTCGTTTTTGTAATTGTAACGTTTAATGTGCCACTTAGAACCGATACTTGTTCCAATTCGGTGTCCCGTTATCCGACAGAACTTTGTACGAAACGATCATCTATCAAACTCAAGAAATACACAAAAGAATATATCGACACAGCGAAGAGCACTGCCAACTTGTCGAACGATCCAATAAGATATTCGATTAAGGAACGTCACGATCGCTTCCACTAATCAAATGTAAGAAAATGAGAGCACGCCGTAACAATACGTCCAGTAGTTATTCGATCATCGAAGCTATTCGAGCGTCAAAAGGCCTCGTAATCGAATAAAAAAAAATCGAATAAAAGGGACGTCGCTACGATCATTCCCAGGAAGGAAAAAAGAATCCCGGAAATAAAAAGTACACCATAAAAATGTACTCGGTAGCGATGAAAGCTACTGGAATCGCCATGCGCGCGATGTCTCACCCAGAGACGGATACTTATCGCGAGAATTCCACCAACACGGATTACCGTTCTTCACCACCGAAAATGACTTGCCGATCGGGACAACGTGATTCAATCCAATGTGTGAACACCATGGAACGATCCGCACGAGTGTTTACTACGGCGAGTAACCGCGTGCAGTCCGACGGAAACGCTGCCTTCGAACTGAACCGCCTCGACCTTCGTGTCCGGCGCGATCGATCGTAAAAGTAGGCGGCGAGGAACCACCGAGCGAAGCCCTTCGCGCGAAGCCAGCAGAGAACGAAGCGGAAATATAAAACGCGTACAAAGACGACAGAGAGAGGGAAAGAGAGTAAAACACACGCGTGTCGCGCGCGGAAAACGCGTCGTCGTACTGGCCGCTCGCGGCGACTCTTCCTCTTCGGCTCGCTGACTTTCGGCGCGGGTAGAAGTGGCAATGCCGGTCGTGGAGGTAGCACAGGTGACAGGGACGTAATCGCACGGTCGAGCGCCACAACTACCATTCGAAACAATCGCAAGCGGAATCCGGGAAACCGGCAATCATTCGGGCTTCCATAATTCTGTTAAAACAGGTAAACCTGGTCGGTAACGGAGCTCGAGCCGACGACCGAATTTCAGGGATACGACGGCGTACAACAGGCTTAGGAAAAATACGCCGACGATAGCGGCGAACGAAAGTTGTCGTTATTGTTATTTAACGCAGCATCCATCGACCGCTAAGGTGTTTGCGCGTTTATCGTGGAAAATTGCGTTGTATTTATTACGAGCGATACGCGAAATAGTCTTCCACTTGCGTACGTAATTAGTAGAATTTATCGTGTTACCGCAATTCATGCAAATAGTTTCGACTTTTACGTACGTACACACACGCGTCTTAAGATCTTAATCTGGCGTAAGCACGACATTGTGACCGACTAAGCGTTCTGTTGACGATTTAGGTTAATTATCACGTTCGATGTAAGACCGGCAAAAGTACGTACATTTTCAGATTCCTTTTAAACTTTACCGATATAATCGCGTCCGATCACGGTGCCAATGACATTTCAAAATGTTCTATACAACGCCTATATGTGTATACGATTTGAAAGATTTTCGAGGAGGCCGAGCAAGATGACTCGTTCGAACGTCAAGTACATGGCAATCAAGCGTAATAGAAATTTGTATAACGTCGAAAGGACGAACGGTATGAAGCTTTTGCTAGGATAGCGTGTAACTCCTAGGCAAATCCTATTCGGATACGTCACTGAAGACTAATGACCCCCGACGAGAGAAAAAGAGGGACGATGCACGATCGAGGAGACTGATCTACGAGGAATCGGACAAGCAAGCGCGGTAACGGTGCTACCAATCTTGCTGCTTGCCAGCTGTTCGTTCGAGCACCCTGGCAGGAAAGCTCGCGTCGTGTTCCCTCCACTTCTGTCACGCGCTCTCGCCGCTGTCCTCTTACCTAGACATTCACTTCGCCCTGACAAAACGTTTCGACACCGCGAAAACGTAGCAGAATCTTCGCTGTTTTTTCGCTAAGCTAGCGTTTAGAAAGCAAACAGCGGCTCCTGTGAGCGCGTTCACGCTCGATCAGGATGTCGCCGTCACATTTTCTTTCTTCGTGTCTCGTTGCTTCCCCTTCGTCGTCACTGACCTATCGTAACCGTTCCTTTCTCGTCGCCTTGGTCCTTTCATAATCGATCGGTGAACCGTCGCGCGACGTAATACCTGGAAACCCGTGCTTCAGAGCACGTTGTACCGTTTCTTTTCTCTTTTTCCCCCCATTTTTCTAAATTCCTTTTCCGACGTTCGACAGGGAAACTCACGCGAACGAACGTACCTCGTACAGACAGAAAGAAGTTCCTTTCAGACGGAGTGCTGTTCTTCTTAGGTTTAAAATATACGAGTAGACCAGTTGCTGTTCTCTGTGATTATGCCACTTGCCGGTTAAAACCAAGTATGTTAATATCAGATGGTTGAAAAGCATACCGACGAATTCGATTATGTAAGGTGGAAGAAACGAATAACATTACTTCAATTGTTACGTTGCTGGTTTAACGGAATTCTCGTGTTAGTCCGCTAATGTCGTCCACGTTTTCTATAAATCTAAAGAGATGACGAAAAGGCTGAAATTGTTAAAAAATTTAATCTCAAGATCAAACGCGTAAGTAGATTTGACATGAACATTGACTCGACGATATATCGAATTTAAAAATAGCAAGAAAAAGACCCTGGAATTACAGAGTCAATTCTACGATCAGGAAACGCGGTGAATAATATCGCGCGACAATGAACGAAGGAAGAACTCTTTCTTCTCCCTTTGCTCGCGTACCATCTCGATTGATATTTCACCTTAGCGCGTTATAGTTACTTATAGTTTAAGGTTACGATCGTCTACGATTCCGTAATCCTGATGCGTCGGTGAAACCAGCAAGAATTTCGGAATATCCTGTCGCAATGACGGGTCGTGCGATGCCTTCGTAACGTTTCGACGATAATACAATTTTCGAGGGAAACTATCGCGGAAAGTAGAAATTCGAGGGAAGAGCAGTGGCACGTG
This sequence comes from Bombus pyrosoma, assembly GCF_014825855.1. Taxonomy (NCBI): domain Eukaryota; kingdom Metazoa; phylum Arthropoda; class Insecta; order Hymenoptera; family Apidae; genus Bombus; species Bombus pyrosoma. Next base: position 7,311,815 of record NC_057771.1, on the reverse strand, counting down.
CTTTCGACGGCGACCTCTCGTTTCGAGATCGGGGCCGGTACGCGAGCAGTCGTACCAATTTATCGAATAAACAGAGGCGGAGATTTTATTCACCGAGCTAACGGTACCGCAGTTCAACGCGAGGATTTGTAAGGATTCGCCGGCCTTGCTGGCATTCCGTGACGAAAGCAACGCAGTGCAATAAATGCCACGCAAATACCAAACTGGCTTACGAACCTTCTGCCAAGCTCACGAGCAAATGTCAAAAGCCGTGCGCTGATATGGAAAAAGAGTGTTTCATAAATCTTTCGTTTGTTATTCCGATGGACCGATCCAAAAATATTACAAATATCAGAAAGCGTTCCGGTGATCATAAGACGGAATAGGATTTCTTCGTCTAATGCTTTGTTTTCGGGAAGATGGAACTCGAAAATTTGTCAAGTATATACGAAAATGACTGATTTTCAACGAAAGACGTTATTGCATGTACGAGGAAAATGTAGGATAACATTTTTTTATACTGTTCTATTGAGAAAATTAAATTTGGAAAATACATCTCGTATCTATCTCGTCGAAGATACCGGTTTACAGATTAAATAACCGTTGTAATACATCAATCGCTGCTTTACAACTTCCTACATAAGCCATTTCGACGAAAGGCATCCAAATAAAAATGTATAGTTACGTCAACTGCACTTGTAATTGTTAGATAATTGTATTGACGCAACGTATGCGTCGATAGCAGCGAATGTCTTGACGAAATTATCCCCCAATCGGAAATTTGTACAATCGTGAAACTAAAAGATCAATGACTTTATAAAGACGAATAAATTTCAGTTATATTCGATCTTAGTCCTTGCAAATGTAAATACGCAAATTTAACAGGAAGGAACCAACATGTAAAAATATAGAGAATTTTTAAATAAGAAATTATTATGTCCCTCGCCATCTGGTAGTTAACGCATCTTCTCTGATTAAGAAAAAGACAAGAAAGTTCATCGGGGAGCGATATGACCAACGTTAGGTATATCCTTAATAGAGACAGAACATCAATGGTTGGATACTGAATTAAATCGTAATACCAACTAAATAACGCGGTCGAGTTACCCAAGTGGCAATAAAAAACTAAAACCGAGATATTTTCTAGTTTCACAAGCGTTCTCTCGTTCGATCGAAGCCAAAGTACGAGCCTTTTTACGTAACGGACAAAGAAAGTTCCACCTCACAAAGCGGTCAAACAATTTTAAGCGCTCGTTCTTTCTATCTCTCGACAAAATACGTATAGTGACTCGTTTTAAGCAATAAAACTCTATTTATAAATAAAAGAAAGTTACGATGATGGTTATGATAAATAATCGCGTGTTACAACGATACAGAATGTTACTAAATATTATCAAGCATTTCCAATGGTATCGCGCTACTACAAATACTACTTGTAAATAACTCAACAGTAAACTGTACTACCTGCTGCACGTTTGTCTTACCGACGTACAAACTTACCACTCGCTTGGTAACTAGCAACAGACAACTCTGCTTGACTGTGTATTACCGACCGTATCTACTTAGCGCCGCATCGTCCAACTAAGTAAATACAGTCCAGATGTCATTCAAACGTTATATCGAATGTAGTCATTCGACGATGAGCACCAAATTTGAATTTCAAACGCTTGAGAAGATTTACAAGCAAATGAGAAAAGCTTAATACGTCGATTTACACAATTCTTTACGAAAATAACGTAACCTGCAGGTGCGCTAAAGCCTACGACGAAAGCTATCAGAAATAATAAAGAATTCTATAACATCATCAATTCGCTAATAATTTTGAAAACTGATGCGGCTTATTATTAGACTGCAGATATTTATGCAAATTCATATTTTTATTATTTATAGTAAAAGAACTGAAGCCTGAATAAAATATCGTTTTATCTATAAAACATTGTAAAGGCTGCTATATTTAGGATATTTTATATACTTTCGCATATTATGTGGATTTTTTCACCTTCAAATTTGCCCGCAAATGCATCAAAATCTGCAGTCTAACGATCGTACAATGTTCTGAACTTGCATGCAATAACTACGACTTGTACATGACGAAGATTGAATTTGCAAGAGATTAGCACAACGAGGTCGTGCTTGGAATTTCATACGGACAACAAAATCTATTTACATGTGTGACGTGTCGCGAATAGAACTGCAAATCGGCAACGCGTTGCAACGAGTGCAGAGTTAGTCATCGCGAGAGCGGCCGAATGAAAACAACTTTGCCAGTCGCGACAGAGACGTAATACCGTTCTCTGTCGGTTTTCCCAATGAACCGAAAGAGAACTAGCTGGGGGAGACTCGAAGCATTCGACGGCTCGATCCTCGCTGTAACGAGTGTTCGGGCCAAGTAACGGTAAACGCCATATCGCGTCGCTTTTATATATTGTCCTATTCATAGTGCGCTCACTCTCGAAAGTATATATTTTTTATCTCTCTCTTTCTCTCTCTCTCTTTAAACAACTATTTGTAATTCCAAAGTACGATCTCTGATCATCGAATTAGAGAACACATGGAAGAATTTCAATCTTTTAATCACAATATCCCATATACACGCTATATTGAACAAGACGCGTATCATTTCGTTCGAGGACCTTTTTCTATTTATACTTCACTTTTACTCGAGAAACTTTTCGTTAATGAATTCCTTCGAATATCCTTGCAAGATTTTTAGAATATCAGACGTTTGGATCAAAAATAAAGGCTACGATGAATGCTAATGAGATTACGATACACGCGAGAGATAGCAAAAAGTCGGACATTACGTTTAACGTCCAGCACTCAGTTCTTCATCGATATACGGAGAAGCATCGATTTATCTTATTGAAAAATAAAGTCTTTTCGTTAACGAATCTCGATCCACATACGACCGCTTCCAATGTTTTTGAAATAATTATAAACGAAATTTGTTCATGCCTATTTCATTGGTTGGCAGAAACTGATAACAAAGAATCCTGTTCGAATTTCATCGAATCCTACACGGAATATATCGATTGACAAAACCTCTGCAAACTTTTCGAATAACACGTACGACACGTTAGTAATGAACAAATCTCGCTGCTAAAATTCGACTCTTCGTTTCACAGGATAATATGAATTGTAAAAATAAAAATTCTTCGAGTGGTCCATATTCGACGCCTACGCCTCGAGAATCTAATCACTTTCAAACGCTTCTCGGATATTCAATTTCGAATATTCACGTTCAGACAACTTTTCTTCGTCCCCTCGCTCTCTTTTTGCCTTTTCTTTTTTCACCGTGTCAGACGCAACACGTAGCGGCGCTTTAAATGGTTCGCAGATATGTAGGCTACCACTACGAGCGAGCAAATGCGCTTAAAAGTAAACGACTGAATCGGATAAAACCTAACCCACTTCTTTTAACGCGGCACACGTTCCTGGAAGCGTTTTCCGCGATGGAGGCGGTCGGGTTCGATTTATACGCGGGTACCGGGCATTGTTTTAACGGTTTGTCGTGTGTCGCGAGCCAGACAATAAGAGCAGAGATTCGCGATGGAACAGCCGGAAATAATAGCGGTATGGCACGCGGGGAAGCGGAGCAAGTCCAACGTGAGAGACGCGCGGAACAACGAGAACTCCCGTAAAAGGCACTTAAAACATTCTGTCAGCGAGCGCTCTGTGGTTTCGTTCGCAGCGACGATTTTATTTCGTTCACAGAGAGACGCGAATACCGGCGATGGGATTGAATTTGATGCAACTATTGCAGGAGATGAACGAAGCGATATGTCGCGCTTTTCTATTTTTTATAAAAAATTAATTCTTAAACGTAGTACATAGTCGATTAATCTCCAATGTTTGCAAATGAATTGATTGATTAATTGATTTGAAAACTAAATACGCGTTTTTCGATCATTCTCGCAATTTTAGAAATATCGTGTAACTTATACCTATAGCTTCTATAGGACTTTGTCGACTGTGCTTTTGAAATTTTGAACCAAACTTTTATTTTTAGCTACTTTATATTCAAATATTCCTTTGCAGTTAGAAGGTAACACGAAAATGAAAAATATCGACAAAGGTCTAATATCGTGGCCTATTCCGGCGATTTTCATACTTATACGGACCCCTTTAATAATCGAATTACCACTGACTCACTCATAGAATCTTTTTATGGCTATGTCATGTGCGCGCTGACTAATGTTAGCTAAGTGTCCACAATCTACAAAAAATATCACAGTTATGTCAAGAAGTATAACTGTTTCAAGATTTACGCGTAAGAATGGAACGCGCACGAACGTAACGAAAGTTTTCTATGACGAGTATCTTCAAATATCTTCGCGAGCTGCTGAGTTTGCAATGTTCCCGCACCTATCGCCAACGAAAACCGTACAGTCGGTTACTTTACAATTTCGTTGTTTAAAGATCTGCCTAATGGAACGCTGCCCAGTAGCACGCGAAAAATTGCTTTCGACGTTTCTCTTTCCAGCCCTCGATTCGTTTCGTCGTTCATTTGGAACGTTCCGCGCTATCGGCGAAAACGTTTTTCCAAGTCGTTGGCGCCGTAAAGATAAAAAACGCGAAGCTATGTGAAAAAAAAAACCGGCGAAAATCAACGATTCTCTATCGGTCACCATTCGCCACCTGTTGCCCGCTGAAATTCACTGCTCGATACTGATTTACGATTCGACTATTAATGGAATACTCCGTCTGCCTCTCGCAGTTGGCGCAACAAGACGAATGGCCGGACCGATCGAGATATCCCCAGAATTAAGAAGACTCACCTTCGCTTGATTTTCTTCTCCGTTCTTAGTCTGCTTCTCGAAGCCGATGAAACGATTCTGGAAATCGAGAGAATCGGAAATTAACGCCATAGCCACACCCAGGAAATATAGCGCAGAGGATCGTAGCGGATCAATTGATTACGCTAATATCAATAATAAATATCAGGACACAAGATGACAAAAGGCGCGGTATTCTACCTCTCTTTCGTGCGATCAATTTTACGATATTAAAATTATGACAGCATTTAACAGCAAGTAGCTTAAAAATATCGACAAGCTTGAAAGCTCGGAAAAGATAACGTTATGGGAAAAATCCTGTGTCTCCATGTTACTCGTTTTCAACAACTTGATCAATTTTGTCCTGACGTACAATGTAAGATAGCAATGAATTTAATATAAACGAGACACTCTATATATATGTTTTATAATGCAAAATTCTAAGAAAAAAAATTCTAGAAAAAAAGGAAAGAAAGAAAAGATTTGTCAATATTTCCCGATAAATGTGTCCTAATATTTATGACCAATAACGCAAGTATCGTCCTGACGGTGTGATCGAAAGTCGAATAAATCAACTGCGCACTCAATTACACGTGTCGTTATTTTATTTTATTTTTTTTTTTCTTTTTTTTTTTTTCTTGGCAAAATAGCGAATCGACATTTCCGTCGGTGTTATCTAAACATTCCGGTGTCGTGGTCACACATCAAAATGACGTAACGAATGAAAGTATATAATGACGAGTCTCGAATGTCACCGGTCTCGTATCTCTGAAACTCTCAGCAGAGAAAGTTCTTCACCGTGCACTTCCTCCTTACCGCTGTTATCTGTTTCCGAAAATTCGAGACGACCGTATTCAACAATCGTATTTTGTTCAGGAATTTCCTCAGCGATCTGCCACGCACGTCGGCCATGTTATATCGTCAGTTTTCCATACGCGAGTTACTTCACCGATAAACTTTCATACTTTCGACAGATCTCAAGGGACACGAATTCGATCGTTTCTTATTTGACACGGATCGCGAAATCGAGCGTTTGTTGCTCGACACAAATCGCGAAAGCGATCCGTCGAATAAATAACGACCTGCGTGAACGCTTCGCGGTACAGGAAGCTCGTTCACAAGTTGACAAGCGCACATCGCGTACGCGACTAATCACCGAACCGCTAAAGCGCTACGCGATCACACCGATACTCAGAACGAAAAGTGTTCATCGTTGCTATCTTACCTCGGCGGTTTCCTGCTGATAACGTTCACCGACAGCCTGAAACGCAAAAACCAAGTGTGACACGAGATACGACAAATGGTAAGGAACAGTACGCGCGGAATCTAATCCTTCGTTGTATCGGCGAATTCTTTCTTACAACTATCTGCCTTGCGATTGAATATCCTTTATCGCGTCACGCTATTGTTGCAAACAATTACGTATTGTTTCATCGTAGGTAGAGATCGGCGAGAGTAAAATATAATTGGAAAAGGCAGATTCACAAACGGAAAGGAAAAAGCTGCGGTGGATTTGAAAAATATATAAAATCTCGTTTGTACTCAGGGTCTTAATCAATTTTTGTTGCCCTCGTTCTCATCTTTTACCGAAACGACTTTCTTTCCGGTCTTACTTTCATATCGAGATAAAAGCTCGCGGAAAAATTGGTGTCTGTCGCGGACGAGGTCGATGAACGAGTAAAAGTTCCAACCCTTCCCTCTCCCTCTTTTTTATTATCTTCTTTGCTTTTTCTTTTATTTCGGTCTCTTTCTTTGTTCTTTTTTCTTTCCATCTAATATGACGTCTCGATACTCACGTGTATGGTGCTCGTGGTATCCGAGGAGGTCGCCGAGGCTAGCTGGTTCCGGTTCTCTATGACCGTCTTTATTTGCTCGAGCACCTGCAAAGGAACCGCATGCACACTCGGTAATTATCCACTATGCTACCCGTAATTATCGTTTCTGTAAACCCCGTGGCCTAGATTTCAACGCTGACGTCTCTATTAAAACGTTGAGAAAAAAAGGAACCTCTTTCGCGAACCGTCCATTTCCGCTTTAACTAACGCTTTTACGGAATTTTCTCTTTCTTTCGTTTCTTCTCGTCTCGTCCCGGTCTTCGTTTCAGCAACGAACATTTACTTATTTATCGACGATCAAACGTTCGGGTAAAAGATATTCCTACTTTCATCTTCCTTTCTTTCTTTCGTTCAGCTTTGTTACGTGTTTCACTGAAATTTATTTTCACGATTAAGTATTGGGATGATACTTTCTTCTTTTCACTTTCCTTTATAACTGAAAACAGCAGGGGAAGAACACGACGAGTCACATTTTTCATTTCTTTCTTTTGTTTTTTAAAGAATCAGTTTTAATATCCAGCAGAATATTGCCAATTGGTCCCGTGTTTGTCTAACTTTTGCATAATTAAAAAAAAATATTTCTTATCGTGATATTCAAATACGCACTGAGAAACATTAAAACGTTGGAGATATCAAGGCAATGTTTGATTCAACAACTAATATTCTGGGTTTCTTCCTTTTTCATATTAAAAACATCCCTTTTTATCGCGCGATCTGTATATTCTCCTTCGATCCACATTCGAATTCGTTTACCGATAGAAATTTACGCGGCGATCAATCGTACGAGAAAGAAACATTCGTGGGATTTCAACGTGTCAGAAAATGTGAGAAAAATTACCCGAAGAGATATCCTGTGCCTCTGCACGACGTGTTGATTGTACTCCTTGTGCTCGATCTCGTTGCTCTTTCTCGTTTGCCTCCGCTGTAAAGTAAAGAAAGAAATGTAACGCCACGGTCACGACACGCTGTGCTGCTTCCACGTGTCACATAGTTTTCCATGAACGCGAAAACAATATTCGTGACTTTCCTCGAGTATCAGAACGGAACGCGAGCGCGGGCGCCGCTTTTTCTCTTCGCGTGGAACACGAGTAGAAAGGATCTGTTCGATGTTTCTGTGCTTCGGTTCTGAGGAGCTTCCGAGCGCAAAACGTTCGCTCCTCGCTTTCGAACGAGATAGAAATTTTATTCGCGGCCTGTAAATTCACAGATGTACAGAGATCGTCAAAGAGCTAATTCCCAAGAAATATTTTACGGGTGGCTTCAGCACACCGAAATAATAAAAAAGATTTGTACAAACGTATGCCCTATTTTGTCTTTGTCTTCGACGAGTTACAGCGAATTTTACATAAAGACACACAGCAATAATTTGGTTTAAAGGGGAGATTCTCGTGCGACGACAATAAAAACGAGTGATTCTTATAAATTTTTGTTTAACTATCTAGCAACTATATGAGACAAGAATTTTTCGAGACGTAAATAGATAGTTTTGAGGTACAAATGTAACTTGTTTATTTCAGTTCTTCTTACTGTTTAACGATTTTTTAAACTGCAAGGTTTAACAACTTTTTAAAGAATGGGTAGGAATAACGACGAGCAATAGGTGGTATATTAATAATAAGTAATAAATGAAACTCTTTGTTTCTAAGTGATAGTCTTGTGTCAATTTTTTAAAAGTACGGACTAGAATGTAGTCTGAAGACGTATCGGTTATCGTCAGTTGCGTAATTTACAAATCGAAGGTACTAGCGTTAATGTCTCTCATACCACCTGTGCAATAAGTCATATTTATGCTTGTCAGTATACGAAGGAAAAGATAAATAAACAAAGGAAAATATAAATGAACGATGAGACTGTGCACAGAAACATTTATCTTCAAATGTAAATAAACACCGGTGACGGTGATAAACAAGCCAGGAAAATAAATAAACAACTCGTAAATGTACACAAACGGACAAAATGTTGTTTCTCTATATTCTGATCGTGCTACAGCGATCGTTTATCCAACGTCAAAATTACAGTCAAAGAGTTAATTGTACGCGTAACTGATAATTACTAATTGTACAACAGAGTCGAAGAAACTTTCACGGATATACGAGAGCGAAACACGTTTTCACTGCACATTGTGAACATATTAAGACACGGATTTTATCGCGCGAATATATTCATTTGCAACAATAAACAGGAAAAAATACGCTCGAACAGCGATTGATTGGAAACTATTCTTCGCTGTGGGCGGAAGAGCGAATCTCGTGAGTCGCGTACAAGCAAGCACGCGACGACAATTAGCAAACAAAGCACAAGTCAACGCGTTATAAATTGTCGGCCGTGGAATCTCGGTCGATCACCGGGCCGCAACGACGATAATGAATTATTTGTTCGACGAGTCGCGCGATCTAGCACGCCTACGCTCGGCGAGCGTAGCAAAGCAAGAAAAAGAATATACGTCGATGGAAAACACACACAGCCACGTCTCTGTACAGTGGCTCGTCAAAGTATGGCTCATAAGCATTTCTTCACCTCTAGAAACTTCTTACGAACATATATTAGGTTGTCCGAAAAGTGTCTTTCTTTCGCAAACAAACAGTTTTTGTTTTTTACAACAGTGAAACCAATGTTGTGTGAAATGTCGCGGTGTTTATCTCAACAGAACAAAATGGATCGTACGTAATTCGACAAAATAATATAAAACAAAGAACGTTGCGCGTCTATTATTTCCTCATAAAACGAAAGAAACTTTTCGGACAATCTAACACATTGGACACATTTATCCGTATTATGAATTTGCTATATGTATACATTTTTAGATTGCTTTCAATTTTGACAAATACAACTACGACGGTCGTATCTCGTTACAACGCCGGTCAAATTTCGAAACGTTTTATACAACGTACATAAAACATACAAGAAAGTTCTTTTATGGTAAACAGCCAAATACTTTCATGAGCCACTGTATATTCTGGACTAAGGATTTTCGCTTTTCCGTGGCACATTGCACTCGCCGTGTCACGATTCCTTCATAAATGATTCAACGCGCCGTTTTCGTATTTCGATGCTCGATTTAGACGCCGAAGTTCACGGTCGAACGCGTCGAAATCCGTGCGAGAAATCATCGAACGGCTTTGTCCTCGTTTAGCGAGCATCGAACGAAAAAGTTAATCAGCATTAAAGCGCAGGATCGCAGGAAATCGAAGCAGGTTGCTCGATGATGTGTCCCCACGGGCATAGCTAATTTTTTCTACTAATAAACAATTCTCGTTTGTAAAAAGGTTTGTTTCCCTTCGCTCCCTCTTGCTTCGCGTCTTGCTGTATCAAAAACGCACGGTATACAAATGATTTTGAAATTACAAAAGATATAATATTATTACGCAGCGGAGAAGCAATCCCGCTGAGACGAAAATAAGAAAACCGTGCATCTTTGATAGGCTAAGTTGAAAAGAATTGTACGTTAAGGGGTTAAGGATACGAAACGTTAGTCACAGCGTGAGAGCACGCGGCGAGGAAATTGGAAGACGAGTCACGAGCCGATCCTGGACATGTGTAACCGCCTTAACTCGATTCACGCGTGCCTAGAATGCCTGCCTTGGCATTATGCTCATTGGATAACGAGAATAACGCCTCCTCCGCGTCTCTGTTTATCATTCTCCGCTCTAGTCAGAGGAATTACAACAATCACCGTGAATCAAGTCCGATGCGATTGTTTTCAAACGGTGAACGTGTTACGTCTGAACGAGACTAGTACAGATTTTTTCCTCCGATATCGCCCGTTTTAAATACGATCGGCGTACTTGATTACTATCTGTACCTAGGCGGAATTTCACCGCAGGTTTTCACTAGTTTTCACTATTCGAGAAATGAAATTGAGAGTCGATCAACTTGGCTTCCAAGACGCTCGTAGCATTCGAAACGCGTGCGTTAAGCTGTTCAACGATCTTTCTTAACGTTTGCCCCTCTGATCGTCGTTCTTTTTCGAATTCAGTAGCTCGTAAATAAAGAAGGTACTAACCTCGAGGGTAGCTAGGCTGGCCAGCGACGAGAGAGGTCGAGTGTGAGGAACTTCTCCGGGGAAAACGCTGTCGTGCGAAACGGACAATTTTACGGCTCCTCCTCGCAGTTTCACAAACGAATCCTCCATGCCCGTCCTCCTGAGGAACACGCTAAAAAAACAGAGGCAAAAAGACGCCATTGAACGGAAAATGGGAAATTGGCTTGTCCGTCGTTTGGGCTAAAAGAAAAGCAGCATGGTATTTACAGATTAAGGATATTCATTTACAGGCAGCTTTTTACTCAGGAGCATAAAATAGTAAAGAAAAGAAAAAAAATCTATGTTTAGAAATAAAATAGAAATGAAATGTAACGATAACTGCATTCTAGAATGACTCTCGATCGATACAACTGGATCTTTTGAACTTTGAACTCTGACTTTCTTTCAGCTCTTCGAACTGAGAACGATGGTTCGTTCGAGACTCTCTCGCGTCCCACTCGTCCCGCATTTTTATACAGTCCGGGGCCATCAAATTAGCAAACCAAATTATTCTCAGTTAGGCAACTTATATCTAAATAAGATGATAATTTATACGTAACAATTAATTTTTAACTATACCATGGAAAGGAGCGAAATTGCGGAATTCCGCCAATCGAAGAATATCTCGATACTCTTATTACCAAGCAATTCATTTCGCATGAACGCTATTAAATATGTCTGAAGTCTGCTGAAATCACTTGTGCACTCATCCCGGAACGTCATATTACCATAATTACCGCGGAAGAAAAAAAAAAGCCGAGTACGAGGTATCATTAAGGCCAGAGGAGAAATAGAAATTATCAACGTGTACAACATCCTAATGATTAATTAATAAAACGTTAGACTTCGTTTACTCTACTGAATTTTACCAAAAGAAAAAAAAAAAAAAAAAAAGAAAAATTAAAATACGTTGGAAATCTTGGCCGGTACTAATTCGATCGCCAAGCACCGTAAATCCCGCACATTACACGTTCTTGCGTATTGCTCGTTTAATACGGAACAAAATAACGAGGACTGTACCTGATAATCAAATTATAATGATACGATAATTGAATTTTTCAATGACTCTCGCTCGACACGACTCGATTCTCTCTAACTCTGACTCTCGCTCTTAACACTTCAACGATTTGCACAAAATTCCCTCGTTTCTCGATCATACTGCGTAACAAATAATCTTACCACTTAATTGCGATCAAATTTCAATGCGCATGTTTTTAATGTAGCTCCTGTATAACCAGCGATAATCTAGCATAAATATTCGTTCGGTTCTCAATCGCGTGCTAGCGTCTTCTAGTCGCGACTCAGCTGCAGCCTAATCGGATAATCTAGCGACAAGCAGCGAATGGCAACTGCTTTCTCGCGAATCTCGCGTGTACACGCAATTATAAAACTCGAGGATCAAAAGGTCGATCATACAACAACGTGAATCGATCGAATCAATCTGACGCGAAATCGTTCGCGGATCGTTGCGATTCAGATTGAGAAGGTTATGGCATAACAGTCAGCGTGTTGGTTTAAAGTGACTTTGATCGAGTTATCCGCGGCACGGTCGCAATCGAATTACGAAAATAAAGGATAGTAGGTCAGCAAGGTATAGCGCGGCGCGTGTAAGCACGCGTATTGCGAATTAACACGCGAACCATCGCGATCTTCCGTACCGCTAAATTGTACAGAAAAGCAAAACTCGAGCACAGCTCGAACCAGGCCAAGGATATTGACTCGCGGTTAACTTTTCTTCCTGCCGGCGAATCGGTTGCGAAAGGCAAGCGCCACCAGCTCGACGAACGTCGCCGAACGAGCCATCAGTGATATTTCCCTTCTGATTCCGCTGTTCTCCTTGGGTCTATACGTATGCGTAAAATAAAGATTGAAATTGAAATAAAAATTATACTTCGGTAGGTATCGTATTTTTAAATATTCTTGTTTTTGTATTCGAGGTATTTGAAGTTTACCTTAAGTACTTCTAAACTCTTCTTTTCGTTATTTCTAGTTTAAGGTTCTACTTCATTATGTACCTTGTATTTATTTCTTAAGAACGAAGCGTTTCTAAATTTGAAAGAGAATGATCGTTTACGGTGGATCAGTGTGCACTACGATCGTTTTCAATGGAATCTATTTGACCATGCCAAGTATTTAATGTATCGTGTCATAAGTTTATTTTCAGAAAAATATGTATTTTTCAAGACTCAACATTTTCATATAACGTATTTTATATTCAATAATTATTTTATAGCTTGGAACAATTAGAGCAATATTTGCGTTTGCACATTCTTCTTCGATGGTTGTCCGAAAGTTAATTTTTATTGCAATATTCGCACGAATAACATGTCAATCTCTTAGAACTTCTTTACTTGTATTTGCTTGGTCGATGGAATTATATCGTTCATAGTAACCATTCCTTCGTCGTTTTTAGCGATCGTCCCTGAAATATCTAAATATCTGTAAATATAATATTCCCAAGTACTTTTGTCGACTGAGTTAGCATGGCTCGAAGAGATCCAAAACTCGAAGAATAAATGAAGAGAACAGCACAGGATTATACAACAAAGAAGCCAATTACGAAGGTGATAAGAGCCAGGCAAGCGGCAAAGCTGCTGAGCGACGACAAAAGAGAAGAAGCTACTAAACGAAGAGATTGAAAAGGAATTTTCTGTCGATGATATTTACTGTTTGAAGGAGCGGTGCGACTTGCAGGATGTCGTCAACCTGCACCTTCTCGATGCGGTTTGCCCGCTGAAATGGTAACAATGCGATACAACTCGATTTTCTCTATCTTCGTTCCGGCTGCCTTTAAATAAAGACAAACGACTGTAATTAATCCTTTGCGCTTAGACTGCCGACTCCAAGCTTATTCGTCGATACTCGAACACAGCTATATCTCGTATCTATGCCATTTGCAATTTGTAGAATTGCCATTCCGTGAAATATAGAGTCCATGGAAACCTGAACTATAACCCGGAAGCGAACGATCTTTTCGACACTGTTACGAATCGATCTGTAGCCATAGAACTCGTACAGTGGCTACAGAAAATTATGTCTGTATGAAAAAAAATATGTGAAACGGATTACTAAAATAATATGATACAAATGGTATGGAATAATATAAAAATAATATAAAGGTAGATTTTTCAATACAAATATTTTCATGATAATTACAAATTTATAAAGCGGCCGATCTGGTCGATTTTAATAACCTTGAGATTTAGTGCCAAGGTCTGCATTCTGAACAACTTCTCCCTATACATGTTACAATCGCTCGGTTTTACTTGCCGATATATTCGCAAAGGTTTCCGTTTCGACGACAGTATGATTTTGATGATCGAATAGTCGCTTCTTTCAATATCTTTGCTGAAGTGTCTCCAATTAAAAATTACAATGAATAGTATAAACTTTAGTATAAACTGTATCTGTCTTACTATTTAAAACCCTAACTTATTTTAGCGATAATAGCGAATAATTATCTAACTGAAACTAACCAGTCGATTGAATCTAATCCATTGATTTTTCTTTCTTATGTGAATTAAATATGATTATCGAAAGTGAGTTAGATTTGGTTATAATATAATCAAATTATACAAAAGTATGCCAGTTCTGTGCCAAAGTGAAGTGTAATCGTAACGTGAATTGAACTGAAGTTTTTTGCGAATATCTTGGAAATTAAGGCCGAGCGACGGTAACGCGTATAGGGAAAAGTTGCTCAGAATGTACACCTTGACAACATATTTCAAGGTCGTTGAAATCGGCGAGGTCGTCCGCTTCGTAAATAATTATGATTTTCACTTTTACGCGGTGAAATATTTAAGAAGTTCTGTCGATGTTCAGCAAATTTACAGCAAGCCTTTCTTACTAAGTAAATCTTTCTCAATGCTGATTTTTCAACTGGCAAACCTAACTCTCTGTAACGTTATATAAGTACCTACTTCTTCTTGCATCGTTCAAACAAAACTTCGTATTCCATTCAACTGAGCTGAAATTCCAAGCGCAAAGAATTAACAATTACCTAACGCGAAAGAACACGAACTACCAGCGTATCTGGACGATCAGAATGAGAATAAAGAACAACAAGAAATTAGGCAACAAGTGGCAAAACTCACCTGTCTCGATCGCACGAGTCCGTGAGTAACTCGCTGGCGCTCCTGCTGCGAGCCTCTTCGGGACGTCCCGCAGGATGTCTGTCGGTGATGTCTTCCCTCGGAAGTCGTACGATTTCCGCATCTCGATCAACATGGCTGGCGACTACTCGAGCATCCGCAGGTCCTCGACTTTTACGCCGAAAGATTCTCCTGAGGCCACGAAGCGGATGGAAACGGCGCTTCTTTGGCTCTGTGGAGACCAAAGGTACGTATACGGCAAATGTATTTCTTGCGACTGGGCGAAGCCATGAATTTAAAATAAAATTCATTTAAAGACGCTTCTAGATGGACGGATATTTATTAATTGTTACCTGCCGACTACAATGTGAGATTAGTTGACAGAAAAATTATATCATATGTATATTAATTGCTTAAACTTTATTTAATCTTTCCAATTGTTTTTGTAATTTACTTAATTTTAAAACGTTAAAACAGTAGGCGAGGTTTCATTTTAAACAATTTAATGATTTTAAGTGCTACGAAGGTGTATAAAAAATTAAATTGATCGAAGTATTTATTTATTTATTTTTTTTGGCTTTGTACAATAAAGTTTGAAACTTCTCGTGTCCGTGGAAACAATTGGTTTAGGAAATATTTTGACTCTAGCGTTGTAAAATTTAGCGCGTGAAAGGAAAAACGCAGAGTAATACTTCCCTACGTTTTCTTGTTATCCTACTGCTGTTTTCCTACTGCTTTGTATTGCATGGATAGAGATGATATATTGCGGTCGTAAATTAAAGCTTTAAGAAGGAACATCCATCGATGCTTACTCGCATTCAGAATCGTACACAGAAGAAGCAATTTCAATCTTCGACTACGGAAGTTATTTCGCATTAGAATCATCGGAACGTTTTGCCACAAGATTCACATATTACACGCTCAAAGTACGTACTTCCACGTTCATCGCTGATTTTATGATCGCGTTATATCGTTTTCACCTAGTACTTACGCATTACAATCTTCATGGTGGAAACATTACACGCGCGATCATCGTACAAAATCGTAAAGAACCAGCCAATTAGCCGGGCCGATCTCGCATGAACTTTCTCTTTGGCGATTGCGTAACAAGCGTCGCGTCGCGATGTTTGCGCTCAGACTCGAGCGGATTCGAGCGAACCTGTTATCAATGGGAAGTGAAAACCTGGCAGCTCGATCGAGAGAAACGAACCCCTCGTCGCGTGCAAGTTTCTCTCGATTAGAAACCACTGTTCCCGATCATTTTTCTGATTGCTTTTATTTTTTGCCCCTTTCGATGAAATTGCCTCTGGATTAGCGGATAATTCGTTCGAGCACTCGTGATGAATAGACCGCGGATGTTTCTCAAGATTCATATTTTTACGACGATTAGAATAATCGTTTAGAGATCTAGTCTCTAGTATTTATAATATCCGGACTGCGAGATATTCGCCTAGAACGATACTTTTTAGAGGTTTCGAGATCGCTGAGGACGAAAACGCGGTCGTCTTTCACGGAAATAAAGCGTAACAAATTTCGGTCAACCTGTTAATGCCTGACATCCTGGTGGAATTTGACGAAATCTTTTTTAAGATACGGCACTTTTAACACGCTATATGGTTTACTCTATACGCATTTGAATCGTGAGTGTCGGATTAGTTTTGTGGAATTTTTTATTTTCCAGAGAGCGGTGAGCGGTAAGCGGTAAAATTGGCATCTGGAGCATTGGCATTGGCTTCGCCATCGCTTGTTTTGCCGTTTACCGCTCTGTATGATCACGTCTTGTCATACGCGCGTATTTTTACAGTTATGGCCAAATGTCCATAAGCCCGAATTTCTAAAATCGTTTATTTCCGCGAGAAATAAACCTCATTTTCGGTATTGGCGACCTAAAATGTCCTCGAAGAGACACATTCGGATGAAAAGTTTTTCTGTTCGGATACTACACTTTATCTGAGATTTATTTCTCTGCTACTTTGAGATTCGTTATTCTGCTAAATTTTGTACTCTCTCTCTCTCTCTTTCTCTATATATAGTATTTTGCAGTGATTAAAACAAATTAAAAATTATCGGTACCAAGATTACAGAACAGAGTGAATGGTATAATTTTCAATTAAATTATTTGAAATATCCGAGGTTTCCGATATGTGTAACTTTTACAAGATACCATGGCAACCAGTAGGATAGACCGAGGCGAATCGGATCACAGAGCGAATCGGATCAACGACTTAAAACGATGACGATATAACAAAAATGAACTGAATTCTTGTTTTGATCCGATTCACCTCGTATCTACGTAAAGTAAAAGTTTTTATTTATAACCTGGTCGATCTCCCGTAAAGTATACAATTCTGCGTACTTCTGCGCATTTAGGTATCACATAAATACACAAATATTCGAAATCTAGTGGTGAACCGAAGAAAATCCGACAACAATCGAGTTCGACTGAAAGCAAACAGATAATCACACCGAGGCTGCGTTCCTATGTACGTACAAGAGCTTATCGATCGAAGCTTTGTGGATCGCTGTCTATCTCAGCAGATAATCCCTCTACTAAAAGCAGAACATCGGTCTTTAATGTCACCAACGGATGGATCACGTTGAAAGGGAACCGTATTTCCCCGTGTGCCCTACTTTACGTTAACCTCGCAACAATTTTCACGCTACGTGCCGGAGGCAAAGAAAATCGGATTTCCACGGAACGTTCCCCGATTCGACGTGGGTGACCCATTCCAACGCTTCTCAAACTATTTCAACGTTTATCATAGAAAAATTTTATGTGTTACGCTATACAACGATAAACTCGTCTTAAACGTTTCTAAACTGTCTCTTGAGCGTCGTCGTTCTATGTTTGATCTATGTTGATGTTCGCTTCAAGACAACACGTACAATGATCCTGTTATTCGTCCTAAAATTGTTTCTTCCTTTGGACTTGGACTAATCATATTTTGATCAGTTTAAAGACAAATGCTTACTACCTGAGAGACAGCACAGGACTTTCCATGGTTGGTTTAACTGCTTCAATCGTACATTTATTAACGTCGATAATTTTGTACAGGTTTCTTCATCTTTTTTATTCACATGCTAATTTTAGACGAAAGTTGTCTCTATTTTTAGTGTCCTTCAATGTTTCCCTTTGATTGTATTTCTTTTCTCTTTGTACTCTAAAGGGTTTTTACCCGTCTATCTTGGTAATTATTAAAAAATCATATATTGTTTGTACGTACGTGTATCTGAACCTTGCACAGCTACACAACATTGTGATAGATTAATCGTGTACTTAACAATCGAGAACTAACTATCACGTTTCATATAAGATCAGTTGATACGTGATATACATTTTTAGATTTATTTCATATTTTATCGATATAATTACGACTCTGGTGTCTCGTTACGATATCAACGATATCGGTAAAATTCAAAAATTTTTCGTATGTGTAGCACACATAACGTATTCGTAAAAGTCTTCTACAAATATTCGAATGATTTCGTGGGCTAGGTCGCTGACATACATATAAAATAGAAAAATCAAATAAAAAGTACGGTACAATAAGATATATTCGTTCTTTCGAGATGAAGGGATCGAGAATTTTCTTCTGCGACTCTGACACTTGAAGACGACGACGACGACAGGTTATCGGGTAGCGACAACGGGATGCTGGATAAGCAAATAGTACGAGTCCTTGAGAACCGTGTGGCACTCGTTAACGCACGGATGCCTTTTAATTGCGGAGTATCGGAAGAAAGGGTCGCGACAAAGAGGCGAAAGCAAGGTGAAAGGAAAAAAATATCCAGGGGACGAGGACTGCACCGGTGCAAAGCGAGACCACGTTTTGAATCGTCGAAAAGGCACGAAGAATGGGATCAGAAGTGGAGGGTGCGATTCAGAGGGTTAACCGCGACACCCTCCGTTCGTCCTCAGTCCTCCACGATTAAAAGCCACACGCAACGCACGGAAACTGCCTGACTATGTCTTTCCTCTCGAGACCCGAGTCTCACCAATGTCGTTTCGACAAAGGGTTGCTGCTTTTTTCTTCTCGACAAATCCACTCGACAACCGCACGTCCCTCTAGACACGCAATTTCCCTGCGATACGCACCCTCTAAATTCGCGATCGCGAAATCACGGCGAATTGGCACGAATGTAGGCGTTACGCGTATGCATATGTATGTACGTGAGCGTAAATTCGTCGTAGAAAGGAAGGCTGATTTAAAGATTAAGATTCCAAGGTTCGAAATAGAACGAAAATAAAAAAAGAAATGACGAACTTATTGAATTTTACAAATTTTTTTTAAGCGATAATAAGTTACAGGTTTTATAATAAACGATTAGTTTTAACATTTATTATTGCTTAACACTTATCTATTTATGTTATCTGACTTTACTCGTAGCACGAATTTAGGCCCACGAATATCTTCAATATTTTGCTGATTGCGAAGTATTTTATTGACATTTTCATAACGATATATAGGATAACACGATTAGCAAGAATAAGATAATATTGCCGGAGCATATAACTGGAACAACTTCGATAACGCTACTTATCTAAATTTCACTTTTATTGCAAAGAAATCTTAATTAGTGCGCGGTTAAATATACTCTTGATGAATGAATCAGTTATCTGAACGTGAATTCAAGTTACATGAACGGAAAGTCATATGTAGTGAATCAATGAACTTCTGTTATATGAACTTTTTGTTTTCCGACGAATTCAAGTAAATGAAGTTCTCTGTAAAGAATGATTTTAGTGAAAAATATTTGAAACGAATGTTGAATGGTTTCGTAGAGGGCATAATCCGATACGATTAATCATTTTTCTGTGGATGTATAGAAGGCACACGAAAATCAGGCTTGTTTATCTTTTGATAATATTATTTATCTTTTACAGTGTAAATCTATAGCTCGTCTATGATCTATCTAAAATGTATAAGTCTGTTTACATAAAAATATCACTAGTTTAGGATGTGACATTGCTTTAAATAAATGTTACATTGAAATTGAAATATCTTCTAAACCGATATATTAACACTTTTTCTTATGAAAATTGTCGCGTCGTTTACCACAATAAAAAACATATGATTTTTCATTGAAGAATAAATAAAACAGTGTTTGATCTTTATGTGTCATTTACGTATTGATCTTCGGAGAAAACTAATTACGTCAAGTTACGTTCCTCTATAAAACTATGCAACTTGTATTTCAAACATCTCTAACTAAAATCGTTACTTACAAAAGAATCGAAGTGGTTACAATTATGTGTTCCTGAATATAGGCAACATGCAAGTTACCAAAGAAGTCTGCGAAATCCTCGTAGAATTGCATCCAGGTAAATTTTCCACAATATGGTTTTGTAAATCGCGCATAACGGTATAAACCTTACTAACTTGACAATTCGATAACATAGAACCATCGTTAAGATAAAGTAACCATCGATAAGATACGCTTCTGCCATATGATATCCTATCTATTAGTCCTTATAAGGTAGAAGTCCACTGATAATCGCGTTTTTCCAGATTATTTATTTTTCGCTCAGCGATCTAACACGTTTCTCTCGTGTCCTTTGTTTTATCTCATAAGCCGTGACACTTAATTTTCAGAGTTGTGGGCTATGTCCGTACACGCGTATCATGAAAGTGTGGCCCATTAACTCTTCGAGTGTGTGTAGTGAATAATACGAGTAATACGTTAAATATCCGAAAAGCAATTCTGTGTTTAACGAAAAGGTATCTCGTACAGGTACACGGTCACCGCTGTATGTAACGCGATAGTACAATCGGGTTTTCTATGATAAGTATTCAAATACTTTCATGAACTACTGTATAACGACTTCATCGAACGTTATCAGCGCGTGTCGTCTCGGGATAACCGCATCTCCGCGAGAATTTCACTCGGCAATTACGCGACGCTTCGATCCCGAGCTGTCACCTTTTTTGTGCGCTTTCACGCGCGCGTGACCGTTTTAATCTATTCCAGCAGACTGGTAAACGAGCACGAAAGTCGCGGATAGTATCTGCGCATAATTGGAAATCCTATAATTCTTGGGTAACCTCCGCGCCACGGAGTAACTTAATACGCGCGTTCGAGTGGCCATTCATTCCACGATTGGCCATGGCCTAGTTACGCCGATTCTGTAAATAACCGTGTGCGTGTTCTTGCACAATATCGACTGGCCACCACCTTTCTTTACCAAATTTCCCACTCGATTCAACGTCTCGATTGCACTCGCCAACAACTTCTACTCGAACGAAGTTTAAAAAGTAAGGTTGCAAGGAAACTCGATACTTTTCTGTTAATAGGTGCACGTTGTCGTTCCACGGATCGGATATCCTTCACGTCGAATAACACTCGAGGGTACAAGGCACGTATGTACGAGGGTACAAGGTATGTATCGGTGGCGAAGTTTAAGCAAAAATTCGAAGAAAATGTATCCTTTGTATTTTATTGAACGAGATATTAGTTTGACGTGTATGCGATGTTTGCTTGAAGTTGAAATTCGATAAGCCAAATTATCACGAAAGCTGCATTTTAGGAGAGAGCAAAGATATCCTCTACTCCATCTGAATATTTTTTGCTATACCTGGAAAAAAGAAATCGTAACGATTCCATTCCAAGATTCGTTGAAATTTGCGATCGTCATATTTTTCAACGTTACGATGTACGGAGTTGATCAACGTGACACTTCTGAGCAACTGAAATACGCTTGAAATATCAAAAGTGCCTTCTTATTGCTGAAAGTTCTTCGGTTGTCAATAATTCTATGAAAAATTGCCGAACAGCCAAAAGGGAACGTTGATCGCAAAAAAAAAAAAAAAAAAAAAAACAGTCGGTTGTTTCGCTTGTACTTGACACTCTCTGCGAGTATATTCTTCACGCATCAGCTACCGCGACATCGCTCAACCGTGAAAAATAGCGTCACGCGCGAATCGCACGACGTAGTCTGTGTCTGCAGCCAATAAAAACAGCTGTTTTCTACGTTCTCCGGATAGAACCGAAGCAACGGTGTACCACGGCCGTTTACGTAACCACGGTTTGCCTAATTTCGACTTCGAATCGACCGGATAACCCGCAGGCGTTTTATACGTTGCACGAGTCCGCTGATCTCGTTTCACCGACTCGTCAATCACTTTACAGTCATCGTGCGCCTATATTTCAGCTTTGGACAGGTAAAACTCGTTCGATTCTAAATGCGAGAGATTTCGAGTTGTAAGAACGGAGGAATTCTTTTGCAAAATATAGGTACAAGAGACAATTAAACGAATCGCGTTGGATAGTCGAGTACTAGTCTTTTTTAATATTTGCTATGTTTAAATCGATAATCGTAACGGATTAAAAAATCTTGCTCTCTTTATATTTATGAAACAGAGAAAAATTTTGTAATAATCGAATTATTTGACTAAAAAATACACTCAATAACTACGGTGCTTGGTGTATGTAAAAAATGGAACACGAATTGTGGTGTAATTATCTCCTCTGCAGTTGATAGTATAGAACCATCGTGTAATATATTTCTTTCAACGAAGTCACAATTTTCAACGCATTAATCGACGCAATTCGCAACTGTATGTTTACCATAAATGTACAGAACCTTGTCCAGGAAGTTTTTCAATTTCAAAATGAAATGAATATTAATTAACCGCGCGTGTCACAAGGAAAACTAAATTATACAACGTTCTGAAGGTTTCATTAGAGATGTATCTTACCGAGGCTTGTGTTTAATACCAGCAAGTGTCTCGTGACTCATGGGCGGAAGTAGCGTTTAAAAAGAAATTCCCTCCAGTAATCATGGTATTACGATACACGAGGATGATCGATCGCGTGCAAACCATCTCGGGCGGGATTTAGAAAACACGCGAAAAGTTTCTGCTGGAGCAGAAAGATGGTGGGATTAAGGTGAAAGTTTCCGGTAAGAGATTTCTGGTTCCGTTGAACGGCCGAGCGTGCTCCGAGAATGAGAATAATGGACACGGTCGCAACGAGTTATTAAAGGGTAATCCAGCAGAGTGCCCTTTATTCATTGTCGTTGGAGGAACGTGACTTCGTTGCCGTTACTCGGGACGTTGCGTTTCCGAGTGGGTCCAACGACCTCTTTATTTTCATTAGCCTCCGGTAGATTACGAGGCTCCGGGGTAGATTAACTCGTAAGTTAATATCTCAATCGGCCGCGTGATTAGCGATTAACTTAAACTGCGTTTTCGAAACGCTGCGGGCTTGCCTCGCTTTTACCGTTTCCGCCTCGCGATTCAATACGCTTTTCGTTTAACTCGCCTTCGTTTCTATTTTCGCCGAATATCGAATCCAATCTTTACTTCCGCGATGAAGTCATAGAACTCGAATGGCGAACCTGAATTGCGACTGTGAAAAATAAACAAATTGTCTGTATATTTTTGTACGACGATGCATGTGGATATCGAGTTTATCTTCTAGTCGAACGGTTTCATTATTTTATACAACTTTTCGTTGTTTTGGCAATATGGAAAGAAACGAATCGTTTAAGGGTCGTTATAGTTATCGATTCAAGCATAACATTAAAAGAACTGCAACTTTTTACGCAATTTTTGCTTAAATGAAATCGAGCATTGCCTGCAATATGCTTATTTCAAGCGTACTACTTGAAGGTACCGTGTGATTTATGGATGATAACGAAAATGTACAATATTTGTCGATGTACGTTGGAATAAAGGTTGCTCGTGTCCCTCGGATAAATCGCGGACAAAATTGTGAAATCGATAGGACAGTCGAGCGGGACCGCGGAGAATGTACCGTTTACGTAAATCCGTTTTTCATAGCACGGCTCGTTTCGCCGCGACGCGACGTTGTAATCCGCGTCTGAGACCTTGAAAATACGATCTTCGAGTGAAACGTCGTTTTCCGAATGCTACCGTCTAGACCGTAGCCGTGAGCACGCAATTTTACCTTAATCTATCCTACCAAACATTCGTCGCAATGCTTCGATCGATCGAGACTTTTCAATTTTCGGTATCACCTACCGTATGATACCTAGTCAACAAATTTTGAGAGTCCTAGGGAAGTTCATTCTCGCCTTCCCATTGAGAAATAATCAAACAGCTCCGTTGCGTGAATTTTTCCACTCTAAAGCCGACAATTTCTATAAATTTGAAATAATGAAACTATACATATAGAGTTACTACCTGGAGAAGTGGATTAAATCACGCAGAAATTACTTTAATTAAATGTATCCAGGAAATAACCGGACAATTTCGTTCCACGAATTTCTCAGTTTTGAAACTCACAGTTGCTATAAAGTTGGAATAATCGAGCTACAGCAATTACTCATTGGAAAAGTGTATTAAAATGTGTAAAAATTACGTCGATTAAATATACGACGTTTGAAGAAAGCTACGCGCGGCTAAAATTTTATTTACAAACCGAGATAAAACTTCCATATGCACGAAGCTAATATTTAAACCGATTTAAACTAACTCTAGTCACTAAATAAATAGAATCAGTAATGTAAACGAACCTTTTGGTAGCGGATCGACGCTGTTCTGTGCCGAGTACTCGCCGAGGCCGTGCGTTCGATGATGTTGATTTTGATGATTCTGCGGCGGGGGCGACGCTTCCCTGACGCAGCCCATCAATGTCAGGGCACCTCCGACCCCTCCCCCGCCGCCACCACTACCTCCTCCTCCTCCTCCTCCTCCTCCCCCGCCGCCGCCTCCACCTCCGGTGGCGGTGCTCGTCGACATCCTGCTGGTCTGAAACACCCCGAAGAACCATGTCGCCACGTAAGACTCTGTGACACGCTGATACCATGCTGTGAGAAACGAATTCTCCGCCCTTTTCCAGCTCTTCCAGCCATCCATCCTCCCGTCTTTCGTTTTCCACGATCGGCCGAATTTTTTCTCGCTCGAGCACGCTTCCGCACTATTTCCGCCGTCCCCCGAAACACCACTGATCTCACAAGCGGCGCGCGTACGAGGCAACTATGCCGAGACAATTTCGGGATATCGATCTGTACCAGCTGACCTTAGTCTCCGTTCATACCGACCTTGCACAATGCCTCGTTACCATATCCACGCGCTCTGCCCGGCGACCGGTTCCCCTGGGAACGTACAAGTCTCGAATTCGTTGCTCAACCACCGAGCACGCGTCTCTTCTCTTTTTCATTCGCGTAATATTATGCCGCTCTACCACAGGCGAAAACGAACCGACGTTAAGCTAACCCTAGCAGTGGAGAATTGAAAGAAACAGTTCGTGTGAACTCGGATACGTTCGTTCGGTCGTTTCGTAACTATCAACGTCGTTACATCGTCTCGAACGTCAACCTAACGATCCGCCCTACGACACACTATTATGTCACTGCGTCCACTGCGTTTCACTTTCCTCTGTCACGGTTCGTCTTCGTGTTTCACGATACAAGGTCACAGGTCGTGCCTCCGTCGAACCTGTCAAGACCAAAGTTGCCAACGAGAGGCCGGTTGAACGCTTTGAAGAATCCGGACGAAGCTCGTTGACGAACTTCGAGGACGGGGTAGTACTCGGCTTCCTGACCGATTTTCCGTTCACGGCGGGTAAGAAAAGGGCGAGAAGCGGAGACGGATCATGGAAGCGTCGCACGCTCGTCACTGTCACATCGTGGTGATCCCTCTTTCCTCTCCCTCGTGTTTCTTGGTGCGTGTCGATGTGGGTTTAGGTTCCTTGTCTGCGCGGTACACTCTCACGGAGAGACGAATAGCCGATGCAGCCTCTGCGTGTCGACGGAACGACACTCTTTCTCTCTCCCTCTCTCTCTCTTTCTGTAGCAATGGGTCAGGAGATGGTCTCCATGGTAACTGCAGCCAGCGAGGGGTGCAGGGGCGGCGGTATCGTGCATCGATTGCACCCTCGGCTGCCGGATGACCCTGACCTTCGCACAGCTGACGACCACGTCGGATCCGCGTGCAGCGCCGCGGGATGTGCAAGGTTGTCGGGCGAAATTATCGTTGCCGGTTCTCGTTAAGGTATCGTTACGGGCTTGCGTTACACCTTTTACGGTGGGCCTTTTAAATCCCCCAGCGCGGGACCGCTGCATCCGCGTTTCTCTTCTCTTCGCTTCTGGTATCCTTCTCCGCTTCGGCCGTGGGTCGAGCCTGACCGCGAGGACGATGGTAATGTCACGGTGACCCGGAAATAGGCGCGGCATTGATGACACGGTGACGATTTCCACGTGTTACCTTAAGGTCGTGTTGTTTGACGGAGACAGTAACTGATATGTTTCTGACAGTGACTTGATTGTTCTAATTGTTGGAGTAGACGGTATACGTGTAGTATTCTGAGTAGATCCATGTCTTGGATATTTTACGCTTTCTATTGTTCATATCTCTTTTATTTACTACTAGCCAAAGATTTAGAATTCGAAACGGCAGAACGTATTTTTATCGTGTGATGTTCGCCTCTTTTAAAATTTTCGAAATATTCCTCGTAATGATGCAACATCGGAGATATTAAAATATTGCTCGTCTTAATGGCTACACATCTGTGGATTGCGTGAAACTTTGTCAACTTATCGGCTATGTTTAAAAGACTTCTGTGGACCCGATAAACTGTTCTTATCTCCAATTACGTCATATTGAAATTCTCCTGTTTATTCACAAAGCGATATTAGAATCTGAGAACTAACGAAAATTTTGTTCGTTGTGTTTTCCTCCGGTGATCTTCGTTTCTTCGCGCAGGGCGAGAGAAACGTAAGCTTTAAGGGATTAAACCTTTGCGCGGTATCTGATCTTCCTAAGGCAACGAAGGGTAGATATGTTTACCGAGCTTCCTTTGAGCTTTTGTAAATCGTCAGTTTTGCCTGCGGAATAGCGCACGTCCGTTGAAACATGATTTGTTTGCGGAGCAGCTGATAAAGGTTAAAGGCTAAGCGTTCTTTGTCCTCCAACCATCGTTTCCTACAAAGGATGACGTTTAAAATTCGCCTCCGAATTAGCTTCGATAAAGCATTCACATTGAAATTCATACTCGGATTGACTCGTTCACATTGTTACGAGTCTATGGATAGCTGACGAGGTGAAAGTGTCGACGCTTTTATGCAAGCGTTTACAATGAAAGAGCAGCAAAGACTTGCAAACGTTAATCGAGCTAGATTCGTTAGATAAAGTCGGGAGATTGCCACGACCTTGACATAGCTGCCATGAACTATGTCGCCGATGCAACGACTTTAACACTTGGTATTAGCGTCACCCGCTTTGATTAAAGCGCAACCCACACCAAGATTCGGGGCTGCCCGGCATTGTTCCGTCCTCTCTCTCTCTCTCTCTCTCTCTCTCTCTCATACTCATACTCTCTCAAATTCACTTATACGCTAGCCGTGAAGAGTCAACGATCTTCCTTTTCCTTAACCTGTTGACCGAGGAGGATGAATTAACTCGTTACCCTAATACTAATCTCTTGGAATTTGACGCATCGATAGACACCTTTGGGTATTTCACGAACACAATACTAACACTGTGATTCTAGTATAACGCTATTGGTATTAGTTAAATCATTTTTTAAATGTACATCTGATACTTGTCGTCATAACATTAAAATACCGAAATGTTTAAACAGTTTCGGTAATATAATATAATTAAATTTAATTTATTTGGTCTGGTTAATGGGATGGACCCTTTCATACAAATATTACGAGTGGCAGTCACGCAAGCGAAACAATATACGTAACGTGAGTAAAATTAAACGAGGAGCAGGATAATTACGCGGAGTAACACGATGATACAAACAACGAACGAAATCAGAATAATGGTAATAATTTTGATAATAATAAAAGTAAAAAATAATAATACGCACTAGTGGCAACAAAAATTGATAATTATAGTAAAATAATAACAAATGTAACAGCGGTACGTATTATAATAATAGTACAATTTATTGAAGAGTGTGAGGTAACGTGGAATAGAGTAAAAGAAAAGAAAAGAAGAAGAAACGACAGAAAGAGAGAATATTTGTAATAAAATATTTTATTATATTCCAAACCAATCTCTTGAAACCTGTTCCGCACGAAGAGGAATAGAAATAAAAATTCTCCTATTGCACCATGATCTAAGCTATAAGAGTTCAAAAGGTTAATACACTCACGTTTCTTCCTATCTTCTATGCTGTAAGTTCAGCACGCATTGGATATTTTTAACCGATTTAACTAGTTTGACAAGCCGTTAACTTTCTTATTTAAAAAAAAAAAAAAAAAACGAAAACCACAGTTTCCTCCGATAAAACGATACTTTCGTTCGTGTCTGACGCAGTCAACCATTTACACGCCCTAATGACGATACATTTTTTCCAAATGCGAGCCACGAAAGTCTTCGAGCGATCGTAGAAACAAAAGTTTCTCGAGGCTGGCACGGCGATCGCCGTCAAGAAATTTTTCATTATTAATTCTTTGTTAATTAACCTTGACACAGACTTTCGATTCGCCTCCCACGTCTCGCCGAGTAACTCGCGTCGAACCGCTCGTTACAACGTCGCTGGTAATTACAGTTTTCGGGGACATTCGGAGACTGTACAAGCTGAGGATAATTAACCATGCGCCATGGAAGAAGTCCTTCGCATTCGAAGAGAAAGCAGGAAATCTGACTTACAATTCGCCAAGATTTTATTGCGTTGACAAACGCCAAAAAGTGAAATCTTCAAATTTACTCTTACCTTTATAACTTTCTCTTACCTATTTTTTTTCTTTCTTCTACTTTGGAAAAAACTCTTACCTCTAACAGGCATCTTTGATTATGAAATATAAGATATCAGCTTGCTGTACATAATCCTCCTAGACTACATCTTTTTCTTCAAATCTGATTCACAGCATTCATCCACGAACATATTGCCTCAGACCCGTCATTAGGGACAAGTACTCGTTGCATTCTTTCCGATCTCGATAATGAAATACGATCGTTTGTATCTCGATACAGGCCGACCTTAATACCTTCGAAAGTACCGTATGTTTTTAATAACGAAACGAAAAGAGGACATGCGAAACCCGTCATTTCGACTGAATCCATTCTTTGGAGTAATCGAAATAATCGCGGTTACGTGCCCGTCCCTGCAAGTATATCGTGCATCAACGACGATGGAATTACGCAAGATTTGCGCATCCATTTGAGGAAGGTCCGTGGTATTCGTTCGAGTCAGTTTTACGCCGAACGTTCGTGTAATTGCACTCTTCCGGTTCTGTCGAACAATCACAGACTCACAACCATATATAACGGGCATCGATTCTCTCATCGCTCAAGTATCCAGCCACGATGAGCCGATGCGGAGCGCCATCCTTCTCGGATGCCTTTTACGGTCGTCGAGAACAATATACCCATCGTAGCGCGTTTTCTCCTTTCCGCCATTTCACGTTTCGTCCTTTTGTTTCTTCATTCTCGACGAGAAATTACGTGGAGCGTTGTCACGACACGGTATACTACGCTAAACACGGAACCGATGTTCGATGGATTCTGCGTTCACCGCAAACCAATTTGTCCGCCGACGTAATCCATAATTAAGATCAGAACGACGATAAGCGTTATCGCCTGTAGCCAGATTACGTTGTATAAATTTTATGGCGAACGAGACAGCGAATGCGCGTGGTTGCGCGCGACGACTTCCTACGATCGTTGCTGGAAGCTTGGAAAATTCGGCCGATATCGCTTGGGAAATATACGTACATTCCCGGAGTGATTTGAATAGAGTCCAAGGTTTTCGGAATTTTTCAAACGGTCTTTGCATTTCACCTTTATCCGATTACTGCTTTTATCCACCGTGATGCAGCGATCTTATCGTTCGTTCGATTCAAATATCCAGAGATAGGTAGCATTAAACGTTAGTGGATTTTCGGAGACTAGGAATAAAATTTAAATAATGCACCGCGCAAGCCAACCAGGGGATCGATTTTCGTTTCGTCGCCTTCCTTCTTACAGCCATCGATAGATCGTGGACGTTTATATTTTTATGAGAAATACGAAAAACGAGACAATGTTTGGAATATTCGTAACACAGAAATACAGATAAAACAAAATACCCAAAGTAAGTTACTGGTTATGATAGTTGATAAATGTAAAAGAACCACTCGAGTTCTATTTCTTTGCTCGTGCTCGTAAAAATACAAATTTCCATAAATATCCACAACCTACTCGTTATTCGTAGCTGCACGTTTCTTTTAACGGTTGTCTTAAAGTCAATTTTTATTATAACAGACAGGATAGGTGACACGATAGGTGTTTGTTGTATACACGAGTAACATGTCAACCTATCAAGACCACAAGACTCTTTTACTTCTGTTCGTTTAATTGATGCGATAGAAACAGTCGTAATAACGATTCCCCAATCGTTTTGCGCAGTGTATCATCCCAGCGTGGTCGGAAATGTCTAATGCGTGGTTAAAGCTCCGCTTTAAAACCTACAAAAAATAATGATCGGTGCTTACCTTAAATAGGAACCGACATGGCAGGTACGGTTCGTGTTGCCGTGCCCCGAATATCTGCAAACAGAACGCAAAACGTCAACATCGCAAATAAATAGAAAAGTACACAGACTACGTATGTATATAGGTAGTTTTAATTGTAAGTAATCCAAGAAAACTAAAAGTACCCTGAATCTTGTTTGCTCGAAAACCGACACGAATTCCACGACGATAAAGTACGTCGGATCTGGAAACGGTGCTGCACCGGTTCCATGTAAATTGCACAGTGTAGTCGCGCCGAGAATCCCGTCTGATTTACGTAACATCGCGATAGGGCAGGAAGTGTGCGCGACAATTCACGCCTAGTTTCATTGAAAATTTCAAACGGCTGCGAAAACTCGGCTGGTCTAGGCGCGACTGTATTTTTAAATAAACAGTCTAATTATTCTCGATTTCAGGGGAATCTGGAAAATGTCAAGCGAGGTACGAAATTGACTTTGGCGAAGCTGAAATTGCTACGAAACCAGGTCGTTTCAGCGCCTAGTTCCTTTAAAATTTACAAGCTGCGAAAACTGTCCGGCTATAACGACACTTTTACATGAAAACGAATCTAAACGAATACGAACGTAATTAAAAAAAAGTAAGTAACTCACGGCGCGTTAAACGTAAATATTACAACTCATACAACGATTTTAATCGTAAAAGTACAAATACCATGTGGGTAAATAACAGGTTAAACTACAAAATTTCACGAAAATTCTAAAAATATTAAAATAAAAGAAATGACCGTTTTACGAAGCAGAAACTGGTGCGAAAGTGGATGGTTTTCAACGTAGAATCGTAATTTGGAAAAATGTTTGGAAAACGAGGTAGATGGTAGGTGTTGGAGAAAGAAAAACAGAGAGAAACAGGCTGTTAGCGTCTAATGAATGGATCGCGACGAGTGATCTATTCCGCGTCTAGGATCGTCGTAGATCTCGGGCTGCCACGCCCGGACGCGACAGAATTTAAAGCGTCTATTTATAAAGAGTGAACGAACGGCATGGTACCGGGCAACGTTAAAACACATCGGGTCAGAACGCGAACGTAAACGTGCGATATGCGTGCACATTGTGCTGATCCGGTTAATTCTGGGATGGAGCAAAGAGGAGCAAAAAAGGTAGGGAAAAAATGAAAAAAGGAGAAAAGAGAGGGAAAAAAGGGATCACCGACATAATTCGTGTTCCGTGCCTCTCATATTTGTGGCTGGCTATAAATATCCACGGCGTGCATCGCTCTTCTGCAAACAGAGCAAAAAATAAAACAAGTCGACGTTGGGAGGAACTGTTCGCGGCGAAATGCAATTTTTTAACGTCCCGTAGTTTTTGCGCTCGTAAACAGCTTTGTTCTTCGTCGACGAAACTCCGACAAACGAGGAAACCGCGCGCTGGGACACGTTGGCAAAAAGCTGTGCACGTTAACTCGCGTTCGAACGATTAAACGCTATTTCATTCTTCCTTGAGGGGTATCTCTATGGTCTGTGTTTGACCAACAGTCGTTGTTATTAAATCGTCCAATATGTTCCTTTTCTCTTTGCAAGCTTCCACCGATTTCAATGGCATTTTCGTTTACTTGTTTGCGATGAATATTTCGCAATTCCTATACACATTTTGGCTTCAAATTTCACCAATACGATCATGATTTCCGTGTCTCGTTACGACGAGAATGAAATTTTAAAATATCGTAGACAACACGCACGATATATATGTAAAAATTTCCTATGGTAAGCGTTCGAAATGCTTTCGTCAGCCGTTCTAAATCCGTGCGAGGGACGATTGTTCCAAAACGAAGTCGTTTCGCCCGGAAGTGAAGAGAAGGAGCGTGCATTTCTTCCTTTCGAAGGGACTTTCCCGTGCAGTTGCTTATTTAAGAAACGTCTGCTCTGAAACGAGTACCATCGGGTGTATTTTCGTCCCTCGGTATGAAAGCGTGGTAGAAAATAGTTGTGGTCGTGGTTCTTCTACGCTTAAAGAACCTCTCGATCGGAGATACCGTCCGACCGATGCGACTCCTCTATTTTTTTCTTTTCCTTTTTTCTTTTTTCTACCTATCGACTCGTTCCCTGCCTTCGTTTCATAATTCAAACCAAAGGATCTATCTTTCTTTCGTCGAACCGACATTTCCTGCCGCATCTTCCAAGGAGACGACGATTCTACTGGAAATAAAGCAGAATCCTTCTCACGAGTTATCGAATTTGTTATACCACTCGCGCGTAATTCCATATCACAAGAAATACGATAACATGCAGCATGAAACTTGCAGGAGCACACGATCCAGTTGCCTTCGATAAAATCATCTTCCGTCATCTTAGGTCAGATAACTTTACCAGATGATAGTTACACAGATTTTTATACAAATTTATATTTTTGCCAACATAATTGAGGTATAACCTAAGTAGAAATTCGTTTTGCTTATTAAATACTATAACAGATACTCTGGATACCGATCTTCTTCCGTAGGATTCGCGCATACCTCTGCAACCAACTATTAGGTCGTTTTAAAGGTTTCTTTCGCTTTATAAGGAAATAATGGATGCACAACATTTTTCGTTTTATACTATTTTATCGAATTACCTATGATCCATTTTGTTCTATCAAGATAAAGATTACAACGTTCGACAGATTAGGTTTCATGTTTGTACAAAGATGCGTCGTTGTAAAGGACGTGTCTGTAAAAGAAAGACACTTTCCGGACAACCTAATAGTTGCGGTTTATAGCGATCTTTCTGTTTCTTTCAGCCAGGAGCGAGTGATTATTAGCATCAGGCACCCAAACGATTATATCCGCCACTGGTTACAGTATGGATTTCCAGATCCTCGTCAAGAAGCGAGTTACATAGCGAACAAGCATCTTCTTTAACGTGATTCTTTAACGTCCCTCCACGTAACGACGTTTTCGAGTAGCGACCACTTTCAAATGGACAGAATTAACGTATCCAGTTGACAACAACGTCAAGAGGCAACAACATGGCGGCAAGTAATAATAATTGGCGGAAGCGAAGAGACAGAGAAGAGAAGAATTTGAAAGCCGACGCCCAACGTTAATCCCGTTTCAGTGGAAAGAAAGGCGCATCGGGAAATGAGAAAAGTCGGGAGAGGAAGCAATTGCGACTGGTTTTTCATGGTATTCGTGATTATTCGGTGGAAAGGAACAAAAGAAGAGGCAATACCGGTGGATGATGCGCCATGGCACAAGGCCCGTGTGCCATTCGTTTCTCCGTGCCTGTGCATCGTTCCTCTTGTTGCGCTAGAACGGTTGACATATTTCTTTTAGCGGTACACAGAGACGAGAAGAGAAGCCTAGCCGACGTTTCTCCTCCATTCTTCTTCTATTCCTTTGGCCTAGCAACGCCAGTCATTACCAGCGCCGCCATCAACCACACGCTGTCATTGTCTGGACGCACTTTGCCGATGCACGCGACAACGTTCGTTTGAAACGCGACTTTAATTGCGTAACACCCGGCCGCCTGTCCGTTTTCACAGCGAAACGAATTAAGACAACGATCACGTGTACCCCATCGTTCACCGAGAACAGTTTTCATGCCATTCGTGACGCTCTAAAATAGTTCATCTCTGTCCGAGGCAAATTGGAAAGCAAAGGAACGAACTTGTTGCGCTTTGTTTCGTTTTAAAGTGGATTTGTCGAGGCTGCTTTATAGAAAATGATAAAAGATCACGTGATGTATCGATCGCTTGCAATAAAAAAGACATCGCCTATTATATGTACTTGGCTTTACTCCTGTGTGTATTTATAATTCAACTTCTGATATTTTCGGGTGTATATATGTATATGTATGAAAATATAGTAATATAGGTTCGTTATTTTATAAATCGTTCATTATTTTGGAGAAACTGACGCAGAAGGAAAAACAGAAAGTAATTACTATACGGACGTGCATTGTGCGTCACAGAGCCGTGTGACCCAGAAATACAAATATTAAATCAAAGTTGAAGAACCACTTACTAATTGACGACTAAAGTATAAAACACGTGCCGGAGAGATTAAAATGAACGATATGCTAAACAGAATATGTATAGTACAAAGAAAATGAAAACGAGTCTTTGTTCATACACCTCGTAAAGGAACATTCAAAAAGATTCTTAAAAATACATCGCAGTGAATCTAGGAAATTTCCAAGAAGAATTATAAACCGGTCACTTTAACCACTCTGCTAGTTCTAACAATATCAGGTTCATTTACCGCGAAACCCTAACTGCTCGTTCGCGTTCAACGATATTTCACGAGGGCGCTCACGCCCCTTCTTCCACTCCAGCTTGCTTGCACGTTTTCAGAGATTTAGAGAAACGCATGGCGTCGATTCGGACGCACGTGAGTCACCGCCTCGATGCAGCGTGCACACGCATCTTGGAAAGAAAGAGTCATTTAGGAAATTGACCGACAGATCGATAAGTAAGACGATCTCTAGGGAGCAACGAGGAAGGGCGTACTCGTGATAACAGCAAATTAAATTAGAGACCGGTTTATCGCAGTGTTGCGACCGATACCAGCATCGAACCAGCTTACGAACTTCCAGTCCATATTGGCTAAGATTAAATTTCTTTCTAAAATACCGTGTGAATCTGACAAAACTTTTCTTCTCTTCGCTCCACTATCGGAATCCGTATACGTAGAGATATAAACTTGACTCAAATTATTTTATTTTTAGCATTTTTCCTAATAATTCATTGGCAATATTTTTGAACGATTTAGACGAGGATTGAAATTATTTTGTTATTATACGAAGAAACTGAATTACGTATCTTATCTCGATAATTAGTTGCCACGGATTTCGCGCTCGAATTTAAAGAAGGCCAAGCTGTGTGATCGAAATTCACGTCCGTAGATCAAATCTGACCACCTGCCCCTAAAACTCGAAGTAACATGTACGTGCATATCTACACCTTGCAACGAAGAATCGTATTTCAACCTGCGTCCACCATACTCTTCGCTCTTATTTATTTTCATAAATATTATTTATTTTTACGAATAAACAGCTGACCTGTAAAAATTGTATTTGTCTTCCTTCGACTCGTTACTACACGAAAAATACTAATCCTTGAACAAAGCATCCATTTATCTTTCGATCTGACAATCCAAAGATCTTAGATCTTCCCTTGGAGATTAGAGGTTCGACCATGCTTACAAGTAGATGTCGAATTGTTTGAGCATCGTTAATACCTCTTGACTCGAGGTACGTTGACCTTCGATCGAATAACACGCGGCCAAGAATTATCTTCGGATTATTCCCGGCAAACGAAACGAGTAACGCAGCGTAGCCCGCTGCGAAGTCGAAATAAATTTGACCTGTCAGAAATTCGAAGAACGTTGTTCCATCGACGAACGGTTAGATAATAGAGGGAGAACATCGAATCGGATAATCGAAATTTATCGTCGGAGTGTAGGTACCGGAAACGCCAAGTATCTGGATGATCGCGTCTTTAGCGATGCTAGACACGGCTCAAAAGTCTCACACGATGGTCTCTTTTCAAATCGAATTCAAGCATTCGATGGACCGCCCACGTACCAGTCTCGAGGACCACGATTTTATGTAAATCGCTGCGCCACCCACGATCCAACGAATCCCGACAGATTCAACGAGAGCTCGAGGCACCGTCTTTTGAAATCTAAACGAATAAAGACTACAGGAGAAGAATATGTACGTGATAAATCACATTTTCTGCATCTTACGGAAAAAGCAATATTAAAGCTCGGTAGTACGTTGGGTATCGATCAACGTCATCGTTATTAAAATGATCTTTTCGCGCTTTACATCGTCGAGTTCACCTAAATTTCATTTATCGGCACATAGAGATTATTTTATACCGCGTTTGAAGAATTTTCCGATTACCGAAACTGATAAGTTTGTCTAAATCGTCGTGCAATGTTCGAATCGAATCGATAAGATCGTTGGAACTTTCTTACAAATTGAGCGTCTTCTTAAAGATCCCGTATCGACCGTATCAGAGGTCAAACTAATTAAAAGTTGCAGGCCGAGTCGAGGGAGAGAGTTCGCTTCTGGAACGGTTCACTCGCGAATAAAGGAAACGGCCAGTCGGCCCGTGAGTCACGTTTATTGTTCATCGTTTAGCAACCCACGACGCCTTTCTCCGTTTGAATTAACGGCTCCCCGGCTTTTCGTTGTCCGTAAAGGAAATGAACAGCCACTTGTGCAAACGTTACACACGTTCTGCAAACGTGCTGCTTGCATTAATATTTGGAGAGGAAACGTTCCAATCTTCTTCTCATAGAAACTAAACAATTTCTGGTGGGTTTAACGCGGAGAGAAAATACGCCGCTTTGCACGTTTTTTGCATTTACAGCTTCTTATAAGTTATTATAACGCAGATTCCAACATCGCGATAGATATGATAATTCAGTGCGATCAATTTTGGAATGTTGGCTTATTTCCTGGCTACCAAAACGCTGTAACATACCTCAAGATCAGAGCACTTAACCGTTTGAATGTCAAACAGCGCGGTCGCGCTGTTTAGATTTTGTATCGAAAAGTCCCAATACGTTTGAACGCTACGGACGACTGACGGTATTTTGTATTTCATTGTTATCTTGTCAATAATTTTTATCGAACGAAACTTGAAATATTTATAAACTAATGGTACGCATATATAATACTGTAGATGTATTTCATAAAATAACAAATACGACGAGCGCTATTGCACCGTTTGTTTCTCTTCACAATCGATTAAGACAATTTCGGGATTTTTCGATCCTGTTTCTCAAAGACTCCTGTGACTCAAACGGTTAAAGACACGAGAAACATGATAATTCATCATAGTGACAAACTATAGACATACTATACATATAACTATACATATAACTATAGACTATATACATATAGACAAACGCCTTAATACGGTGAAAAATAATTGTCAAATAGTCGCAATTTTTTTATTAGTTACTCAGATCAGCCTGACATCCGGTTTTATACAAGTTTCTCTAGATAAAATATTCGAAAACATGCTTTCTTAATGACTAATTCGTGCTCCAAAAATAATCGCATTCGACGAGAGGCGTCACCATGGTCGTTAAGCTAGCGAGCTAGTGGAAGCCTGGCTCTCGAGAAAGATCAGCCAGTGCGTACGGAATTTTCGTTGACTCGACACACTGGATGACTCACCGACACCGTGTCACTGGTGTCACTTTGCGCGCGTAACCCGGTCGTCTATCGAGACCGCCTCGAGTTATCGCGGCTGGGTACCGTCCTTTGTATCAATCAACGAAAATTAGATTCTCCTTCCCGCCTCGGCGTCACCGATATATAAAAGAGGCGCAGCCTTTCTCGACTTAATGACAAAATGGTGGCGGAAATTGGATCGTCGTGGACGAGAGTAGGATGACGCGAAATTGTTTCCTCGTAGATGGCTCGTCAAGCAATGAATTCACGGTGACCCACGTCGTGTAACCAAGAGGACGACGGAGATTTGCTCGCGGAAACGCACCCTCGTCAAACGTTTCTTTTGTTTTATCCTTCGCCTTTCGAAACGACTCAATTACGACGACCACAACGACCACGACGTACGACGGAACGCTTATTTCCAGCAGAGTCGAATTGCGATCTCTGTTCGCGGGATTTTCTGTCCAAGCAGATTTTACTCGTACATTTGTATTTCCACGTTTTCGTAATATCGTCGATATACAGGGTCATACAGAAAACAGCTTTAGAATTTTAGAAATATCGGATTCTATCCAGAGGACCAATTCCGTTAAAATTACGAATTTCAATATTTAGCGAATTACAAGATTATCGTCTCCTTCGTTTCCTACCATATTTTAGTAGGTTGTCCGAAAAGTTTCTTTCGTTTTATGAGGAAATAATAGACTCACGTTTTTCGTTTTATAGTATTTTGTCAAATTATGTACGTTCCATTTTGTTCCGTTGAGATAGACACCGCGACATTTCACAGATTTGCGAAAAAACATTTTGTAAAACACACGTTTGCGAAAGAAAGACACTTTTCGGACAATCTAATACATTGTTCTTTGAAGCAATTTATCGTCTATCGCTCTTCTCCAACTTGCTTCCTCGTTGTGATTACTGGAAACACGAACAGAGTCACGAAACTGTCCGGCATTGTACTTCTATCGTCTCGTTACGATAGCAAACAAGTTTCAAAACGTTTTGTATATAAAAAGGACATACTTACGAAGACCTCTATAATGAACGTTCAACTACTTTCGCCAGTCGCTATATAATACATAGCGTTCGTTTCCATATAATATTCGAACAGACGAAAAAGTATTCGAACGGGACAACTTTACCCTCTCGATAAGATCAACAAATATGCTTTAACGACGCGAAATAAAACGTCGATATCGGGCCCGTACGTCTGCCAAACGGGGGGGGACCGTTAAAAGGAAAGTCGCGTAGATTCTTTAACGAGCGCGCTAATTACCCGCTCCTTTTAGAAATCTATAATGGAGTGGAAATTTGTTCGTTTCCTTCGGGCTGAACACGCCATTGGCCTGCACGTTCCTCGTCTCCTTTCAGTGCTCGTAGAACGTTTCTTTATAGGAGTCCATCCATACGATGAGACTGCGTTATAAAACGGAACGCGTGTCGACGTTGCGCGACGAATCGCGAGTCAGCGAGACAAACAGAAACTACATAAATGAAAATGGAAAACGAGGCTGTGCGAGATTGGTCGTTCTCGAGCGAGGAAAGTCTGCGCGATTTATCGTCGATCATGAACGACGCTCTCGTGCGGATACAAAAACGACGCGAGAGATGTTCCAGCGAAAGTGCCTCTAACGGTCGGACCAGACGAAGAAACGTATACCGCCTCCGGTATAACGGTATTTAAATGAACGGAATCGTTCGATCGACCGGACAAAGAAAGAGAAAAGATGGGAGAGGTTCGCGTTTCCCTAAAGCTGCGTCCTCACTGTAGGAACAACATTCGCTGTCTGTTGCCGCTCTACGTCTTAGTAACAGTTTTGCAACGGTAGTTCGAGTCACCTAAGCTTCAACGTGTTAAAATTCCATCTTAAATTTTGCACAGAATAATCGAGCTTGTTGCAAGCGTACGTATTATGCGACGCCATTAATCTTTATTCCAATAACGAAAGAAAACATCGTCTATTTTAGATCGTCTCTTCACTGAAGCAACAACGACGAATTTTTAATATCAATACAGAGACATTTTCTGTGTTTCTGAAGTAACGTAGTCGGAGGAATATTTCCATATCCCTGATTTCCTTTCGATTTTAAAGCGACATTTGTCCCTGGCAATAAACTATACACCGAAGACATTCGTTCTTCTCGCTGCGTGTTTCTGATTTTTCTGTTGTAGCGGCACTCGACAACAAAACCTTCCAATGGTTTCGTCGATACAAATACATCACCGAAGCGTAAATGCCGATAGGCTTAACGAGCCATCCATATCCCTACGGTCTTTCCGTTGAATATTTGGAAGAAGACGTACGTGACAATGGTCGCGGACGCTTAACGAATGCGTGCGTAGTGAGGATATTGAGGGGCGACAAAAAGAAACGAATCGGATGAAGAAAACAGTTGAGTTGTAACCGAGAAGTAAGAATCGTCGATTAGAATCGAGAATCGTGCGTAAAGAGTGGAAAACGAGAATTGTTAATAAATATATCGTTAAACTCCGCCGAGTATTTCTTTGACACCCTACATGTTCTACATCAAATCACCTCACTGAGGACTTTGCTGCTCCGAACAGCCACGAGCAACGAGCAACAACTTTCGTTAGGACAGAAACGCGAAGAAACACGGGGAAACATTAAACAAGTAACAAAGCTTTCAAGAAACACGAGAAATCGACGTTCCTCCGTTGTTGCTTCGGTGAGGACGCAGCTTAAGGCGATATGGGTGACGGGTAAATGGACAAAGACACGTTGAACGACTAGAATCTATCACGAGTCGATAAGTCGCGCTCAACTGGGAAAATTGAAGGCGGAAAAGCCGAGGGATCGGTGCGGTACGACTCGTGCAACGCGTTACGCTAAAACGTCGTCTCTCGTGTTTCCTGACCTTACCACCGGGTCAATGACACTCGTTAAAGGGACACCGGGGACACGTTTTGCTCGTTCGTCGTTAGCACGCGCAAAATAAAAATCTTCTGCAAGAAGACGCGTGAAAAATATTCATAAATGTCCCTGTCTCGTCTTAGGTGTTAGGCTACGGTCACGGTGAATGCGTATTCGCATCAACTGTCATTGTGACAAATACGTCAAAGCACTGAAATATGTACATGCATAACGTAATAGACTCCTGTCTCGACAGTTTTCCAATCTAAACTCTGTTTGGAGGAGATAAAAATGAATTAGATAGCACACTGTACGAAGTCTGCTCGAAATCCGAAGATATTGTACATCGTCGAGTCATTCGTAGCGTGCACGGTACCAAAGAAATATTGGGTTGGCAACTAAGTGATTGCGGATTTTGTCAATACCACCTAATGACAAAATCCGCAATCACTTAGTTGC
Source organism: Bombus pyrosoma (assembly GCF_014825855.1). NCBI lineage: Eukaryota > Metazoa > Arthropoda > Insecta > Hymenoptera > Apidae > Bombus > Bombus pyrosoma. Next base: position 7,271,238 of record NC_057771.1, on the reverse strand, counting down.
CAACCCAATATAACAACGATATGAATATCGCGACTGATCGAAATGACGATCAAAAGACGAGACATAGCGCGATAGACAAGGAGATAGATAATTAATTTTGTTAAAAATTAGTGAGATTGTTCTTATAATATCGAACATGATATGGGTCCTTTACGATCCAACGTTTCGAACGAAATAATAATTCTGAAAGGTTCTCGTAGTTTCCTAATAACTTTTCGAGTTTTCTGAAATTTTCCTAAGTGGCCTAACACTTATGATCGATGATAGTGATATTTCGCATAGATGTGTATACGGTACATAGATTCTTACGAATAATAGGCACGCATATAGATCTTTAGATGTTTTATTCATGGAAATGACAGATCAAAAGAACACGCATCCGCTATACACCGCAGCCATACTCGAGATTTTAACTCGACTTCGCACCTCTGATGCATTCGACAAGTGCTCGCCCGTCTGAAAGTCACCGTCGATGTACTTTGACGTGGTTGCAGTAGTTTCGGTTGTGGAGTAGTTTGACGCGGTTCGAAAGCCGTGCGGAGAAGAATGTTTATCGACAGAAAGAAATGACTGTGAAAAGCGTTTTTACCGGGAGGAAGATCGATCGTGGGTACGGCCCGGCTTTCGAAGACGTCGCTGGCCCACAAAGTACCGTTAAAATATTTTATTGCGAAGGATCTCGGCTGTCGGTGGATTTTTCTGTCTCTCTGGCTGCAGCTCGCCATCAAAGAGCATCGGAATGGATTGTCGGTGCAACCGGAGGCTCAGGCCTAGACAACGACTACTGAGAACTTTATATTCCCACGCGAGATGGAAACGACTGGTTCACCACTACGAACCTAACGGGTGACCTCGGTACATCAATCACTAATCAAGCGAACTTCTTTGAAAATAAATCGTCTATCGACGTCTGTATCTTTTTTCTTTCTCTTTTATTACAGTCAGCCCTCGTTTTATACTCTCGTAACTGCAGGCCATACGTAGAGCTACGATAGGATACCTATTGGCTTCGTACGAAACGTGACAGTTAATTTAAAGTATCGAGAAAGTAATTGATGGATCAGAATTTTATACGTAGCGAGCAAAAATTTGTTGAACTTGTCGATTGTAAGAACTATGTGTCGACCTGCACAGATTCCTAACGTAGATCCAACGTAGGAAACCGACTGAATAATTAGAATTTTACGCGTACAAAAATTTGTTACAACCACCTGAGAGAGTTACGGTAATACGATAATGATTTGCAATAATCGTGTATTGGCCTCCACAGATTTCTAGTTTAAATGCAACGTAGGAAATTCCAATTATTCCGGATTATTTAGAATTTGATGTGTACGAGCAAAAATTTGTTAGATCCATTTGAGAGAGTTACGGTAGTACAGTCAGTTATGGTAATTGCTTTGGCCCCTGCAGATTTCTAATCTAAATCCTGCATAGGAAACTCCAAGAAACCGCACGCACACTCGCGTGAACGTGTCTATCCGTAGCTCACACAAGAGTTTCATTATCGAGGACACCCGGTATAAAAACGAAGAATCACGCGCAATGTGCGATAAATAATACATGAAATTATTCTGTCGACGGTTAGTCCGTAAGATGTGCCTCGCGAATGGCTTTTCTATGCTCGTTTGCCACAAACGATCGACCGTCTGTCGTCTTTAACGAGGAATGCCGGCAGTTCATGCCGACAAAACCATTTCCTACTGTGGTTACCTGGCTCGCGAGTTTGACAGTTTTCCGCGTTTTTTTGTTTCCATCCAGACAGCGTTCTTTCCCTCGCCAATAAACCCGAACCAATCTTCGTGCGTTTAAATACATTTTTCTTTCATAGTCAATTTATTTAACAGTTAAACCGAGAAACTTCTTGCAGATTTTTCTTGCACTAATACGACGAGTCACGTCAGTATAATACAACGTATCGTAGAAATATACAAAAAATCTGTCGTTCGATCAGGTTCCAACGTCCATCGACTATTTTGAAAGAAAAGTTTAGAAGCGAGCGGCAGAACGACGATAGGAACACCCGAAGAAGTTTTCCAAGCGATCGGGAACGGCGGAATACTTAAGAAGCAAAGTTAATCGTATAAAATGTGGGTTGAACGAGCAATATCTTTCGAACGAAATGCTCGCCGACCTCGAAAGTTTTTCCACGGGCCAGTGCTTCGTTCTCGCGGCCGCTTCCAAGTTCAGCATATCGTTCCTTACCAAGTTTCTCGGTCGAGCCGCCTTCGCAACGTAAATTCCTTGCAATCCCCTGCGCGACGTTCTTCGGTTTCCTGTGATACAACTTCGTGAAAAAGCATTCCGAATTTTCATATTCGTTTCAAGTAAAGATTCAGGTGTATGAGGAAGTTCTAGTCTCTTCTTTTCCATCTCCTTCTATTTATATGCGATGTACGCAATACAAATTAACGTTCGAAATATTTTCTCCCGTTTTGCACGACTCTCGGTCAAGTTTCCGATCCCGTCACGAAATTAGACGTTGAGACATTTTCGTACTTTTGCCACATTTCCACGGTACTGTCCGATTAAAGATGCATCGACCTGAATATCGATGTGAAATCTGCAGAGTACTATCGTCATATCGTATCGTGGTCATTGTTGTTTGTGTCGCGAGATTATTATCGCCAATCGATCACGTAGTTGGCGTTTAGGATAGAACGAAGAAAAGGGCACAAAAAGGCGAGAAATTATATCGATTAAAGGTAATTATACGCAAACGTTTGGAAAAAGACTAAAACGATTTTTGCGTACATCTAATGGCACACGCAGAAAAATGCATCGTTCTAACAGCTGACGAATGTATTCGAGTAAATTTGCATGAAAATATTACGCGCGTTACGCGAGACTTTTTTAGATTTCGTTTGCATTGTAAACGAGACAGGACTGTTACGGTTTTATTGATGCAATTTGAAATCCATCCGAAAATGTATGTAGAGATTATTAAAATTGAAACGATCATCTAATGCAATGTAGTAGGAGTTAGCGATAAGAGTAGTGATAATTAGCAATAAGAGCAAGCAAGTCGGAGAATCTAGAACGCATCGTGGCGTAGGTTGCAAGAATGTCGTATGAGTGAGATAAAGAACAATGTAGCCAAGTCCATTTCAAGGCCGACCGGCTGAAATTAATAAATATACTATGGTATACCATATAAAGATTAGAACGCATTTATTGCGAATGTACAGTTAATTAAAAATATTAGTACACAGCACGAACAATTAGTACGTCGACTGTTCAAATATTTTCACGATCTTAGCGAAGTGTACGTTTGCGGCAAGTATCTCGTAATTTCCAGATCAAATTATCAGACACGTTGAACATCTCCTTAACATAATCACGATTGTCGTTCTCGTTACGATGAAATTTCAGAAGCTTCCGTGTAACACACATAGTACACTCGTAAAGATTTTCTAAATATTCAAAGGATACCGTGAACCATCGTCTGACGGACCAGGAACTAAGAAAATAACGCGAATCTTCTTACACGTAACTACGCCATACCGCGGCTCGCATTCCGCAAATTAGACGCGGGTAACGAGAAAGAAGCACCGTTTTCCCGTTTCGCGGTTTTCCAGTTAAGCACCTGGCCTCTCGTGTACATACTCAAAGCCGCGCGTCTCTCGTTCTCTAATTTCCGCCCGTTAGAACGTACGTACGTACGATGTGTTAGGAAAAAAGAAGAAAAGAAGTCTAAGCGCGAGTACAGGAAGAAAGAGAGGAAAGTATACGAAAAAATCGCTCCCACGCAAGGTATTATAATTGCAGTCCAACGACACCGTGTTATGTTAAAGTTACGCTTTATCGATGAACCAGCCAGCTCGCTTGAAAAGCTTTCGCTCTCCTATTGGTCAGAACACGCGTATTTGCGTAACGAGTCTCTCTCTCTCTCTCTCCCTCTGTACGCCGACGTTCTATTAGGTCACCGTGAAGTATTTATGCGGTTTTTCCGAGAGCCGTGCCGCGAAGCTACGAAAACGGCTATGGTATGCGTATATCCGTTTCTAACGAAGGATTGGAACGTCGTAAAATTTCTCTAATATAAACACATCGCGTCCTGTGACTGTCAAATCATCCAAAAATCTTCGATTCTTATACGATGTATCGTATTATACGTCTTTGTACGTCCACAGTTACACGATAAGCACAGTGAGGATTTTTGCGCGTTTACGGGAAATCCGAAGGTGGAAAAATGCACAGGACGCACATAATTTTCGAAGATATACAAAATGTTCGAGACGTGGCACGAGTTATAATACGTAGTAGGCGAAACAATTTTCTATCCAGCTTCCACATTTTTTAATTACGTTCCTGAAAATACGAATTTGTACAAACATTGATGAGCTAGTCATAGGAGACGAACTGACGAAGAAGACATATAACACGTGTATCTACTACCAAAATCAAGCAAAATCAAAAAATTACCGTATAATATAAAATTGATCGATAACGTGGAATTTCAGTATTGTTCCTATGCAAGATACGAGAAATGCGACTTATCGCGTTCTCTTCCAGCGATCTTCTATTAAAAAGGCCTTCTCGTATAAAAGACGCGGATCGTAAATTACATATTTGATCGTTGTAAAAGGAGGTCGCGATTAAGAAAAAGTTGGGAAACGCTGCGTTGGAGGATCCGGCCGATCGTATTTAAATTGCAGGTCCGTTGACAGGGCGTTACTGGGTACAGAAAATTTAGTGTGAAAATCGTAGGGCGCACCTGCTCCCTGTGCCATAAAGAAACGAGGAACGGGTTGCGGAGAAACAGCGAACCGGTCCTGTTAACCGAACCTTGCGAGCCTGCACCGTCCGTTTAAACCGTTACGTAGCTACGACCATCCAGAAAACCGGTAGGACGATAATCGATGACCGGTATATCGGCTGTATACCATTTATACCGATATAACCGAGCCGGCACCACCCACGAGCTATTCGAATAAATCGACAAGCTTGCTCGTCATCGTCGTAATGATAACAAAAGGACTTAATAGCGAGGTTCGAACGAATGCACAAAGAGAAATATAAAATCGAATCGATCTTGGTATCGCGACGTTCACGGTTCTCGCGATGAGTAAGCATCCGGAGGTCGATTGTAACAGAAAAGGTCTCGAACGCGAGGATGAGATAATTGCTATTGAGTTTATTCTTCTTCGCCGTGGAAGGCGGTGCCAAGGATAGTTTATTAATTTTCCAAATTGAATTTCGCCGATCTCGTCCCTCTCCGTCGTCTCGAAGATCCTGGTACTTTTAGAACGATCGACGGATCGAAAATCATCGATACACGCGGTGGCGTGTAGGCAAAGTCTTTGAGAATTTGAATTTTGGTGGCACACGTGCGTACAACTTTTATGAATCGCGAATCACAGACCGTAAAGCGGACGATTAATCTCTTTCGATACATTTCACCGGAGCGGAGAAGAGATGGAATCGGGTGGAGTCGTTGGAACGAAGCGCGGTTATCGACGTGACTTCCGGTGCCGTCGACGCGTTCAATTTCGGATTAATTGCCACAAACGCCTTGGTCCCTCGCTCGACTAATTGGCACGTTAATTGCTCTCGTCGATGTAGCTTCAACGCCACCATGAACCAACCCGCGCTCCTCCACCTGTCATCGACTAATGCTGCAGGTAACACGAGCAGGATTACCAGGATGACAAGCCTTTATGCAACTACTGAAACAGCTGTGAGCTTCCACTTCGAACGCTTACTTTCAATCGCGCGATTTTTATTTTTCAAGCTAATTTTGTTCATTATCATACACGGGGAAAAAGTGGTTATTTGTCTTCTCGTTTTATCGCTGCAAGATTAAATAACTCGATCCTCGTCGATCAAATTTATATAATTCTATAATTCCCGAGATACGAAAGTTGAACAACCTTCAACGAGGACTCGCGAGAAGATGGCAAAAAAGGAAAGGAGAAACAGCGTGTTGCAACGGGCGTTATCATTTTCCCGCAGGAAACCATAGCAGCCCACAAAGAACGTGAAAAGAGTTATCAAGTGGCTCTTTAATTGATAACAGTCTCGCGATGGTTCCCGGAGTCTCGTCTATTTCCGGCGATGCAGCGTCGTCGAAAAGGCCTTTCAAGCATCTCGTCGGTTCGTTAAATATTTAAACGAAGTTGACGCCACGCGAGGAATATTCGTGAGCGAGGATCTCAGCATCGTGATCTCGCGATTTCCACCACCTTTTTCCCGCCAGTGACCCAACGTTATTTTAAGAAACTTCCATCCGCCGAAACGACGCCTTTCGAGTTCGTTTGGATTTCGAGGAAGCCAACGAGACAGAGAATGGAACGATCCCCGAGAACTGTGCTTCGAAATTCCACGGAGAATTGGCGTAACGTGCCGGCGTTTCAGCGCGAAAACGTGCTATTAGGGCCAGCGACGCGAATAGAAAATTCCTCTCTCGTGCAAAGCGTAACACACGTCGACCGACTGCCGTTTCATCGACACGAGGCTCAACTACCGTCGAAAATACGCCGCTTCTTCTCGCTCTTCGTTAAGAGATAAAAACGGTTTTGGTTCAACTACGTTTTCGGTCATAACTCGTCCATTCAGCGCGTTCAAAATACCCGAGACTGTCTCTACTTTGTTTGCTTTGGTCACCTTAAATGAAACGCGGATGAAATATCTTTACACCTCTCACCGTACATGAATCATCCGCGATGCCCATTTAATTTGTAAAGTGCGACTTCGTCTTAAAGCGATTACAAACTAGAAGGAATACGTTTACCGGTTAAGGAAGCACGAGCGTAGCCACAGTTACAGCTACGCTACACCGTATCTCTTAAATTCCTATCTTCGAAGCGAACGAGCAAACTGTACTCGAACGACCGTTGAAGACAAGTGTTCCAAATATGCACGGCGAATTCCTTGTTGCGCTCGCGTGCAGTCCGCGACACGAGCCGATCGGTCGGATCGTTTGCGCGCACCGACCAACCATTAGTAGGACACACGGATTGCGCGAAACGGGAGGGGCGGCTGAGCCAATGATCCGACGTAGAAGCATCGAGAGAAAAGAAGAGGAAATGAGACGGTGAATATGAAGGCGAGAAAGCTCGGGAGGAAGATCGAAGAGAAAGGACGAGGTGCTGCCAAAGGGAGAGAGGGAGAAGAAAAGAGAGAGAGAGACAAGAGGGGGGAAGGAAGACGTGAAAACTCCTTCTCGAGGCGTATGAGAGTCGATCTCAGGGCGGATTCCCACCAAAGGATCGGTCACGACTTAGGGTCGCCATAAACGCCATTCGTGAACATTGCCGACGATTGGATAATACGAGTTTCGCTATCGTCCTCTCGACGTATCCACCCTGCAACACGGAGCTACGATCATTACGGTTCTTCATGCAAAACGGTAACCTCCACTCTGAGAGTAGAACGCACGCACACCCGCGCTCCTCCATCTACCGTAACCCGAGCGCAAATCCGCGTTTACGTAGCCTCTTTATCTTGTCAGTGTACCCGATACACCTTCAGCCAGCTACGATAACGATTGCATCGACACGAGTAGCCGTTCATCTTGTTCCCCTTCGGACCGGATCCTGTGTTCTGGCCGGGAAAGCTTTGCGAGCTTCACCGACACAGCTTCGATACGAGTTGAGAAATTGCGGGTGATAGTCGGTGTCGTTGAAGGATGCTCTTGTTTGGTTTACCGAGATCGTATCGTAAGTGAGACGCTTCGATACAAATAAATTTCTGGTTAGCAAGTTAAACTTCTCTGTCCAGCTGGAGGGACGGAACTACGATTAACTAGAAAATTATTATTCAGAGACAAATGTATCTGGACGTTTGCTAATTTTTGATAAGACGCGTTTCAATTAGACTGCGACGATCTTGGCCACGATACGAGCATAAAGTATAACGACCTGATCGAATCAGGCGATTAACAGACAATGAAACTCGCAGAATCATTTCATCGGTGACACGCTTTTCATCTGCAAATTCTCTTACCTTTTGATCACAAAGTTAAATTGAGAAGAACCTTCTAAATTAATAGAAGGACTTTCAACGTTAATGCGGACGGCGATATTTAATAAATTTGTCTGAAATTATCTTTTGTTCGTACCGTCGTTGCTTAAAAAACGCTGCGCATTCTTTCGATACCCGTCGCAATGTTTTTGTATACTTCATTCCACCGTACGATAATACCAGATTAGAAACGTACAGTTCATATGTATACGAAATTACGTCCATCGCTGTACATAATAAACGCCTTACTGTTACATTTTTTAACGCCTTACTTAACCTTATAGTCTGCTGATTCCACAAAGACATAGTTGCATGCTGTTTCTGCTTAGGTATACGTCGTTGATTCGTTAAGTCAAGCAAAATATCCACATACCTACCAACAGCGATATAACACGCGGTAATACGTAGTTGCAGAGCTCCACTGAACTTGCCAACTTATAGACAACTCTCGCAAACATCCATTTGCCAACTAGTTTCTGCTCGTTCTAGATACCAAGATATCGCTGTTAATCGCGCGGAGGGTTGATCCCGCGATCGAGCAAATACACAAAGAGGATGGAGCTAGAGGCAACAATGGGTCCGGTCGACAATGAGCTCCCTGCACCGGCACTCGTCGTCTCTCTGTATCTCCCTTCGATCAGTCCTTGTCCTTTCACCGGCATCAAGGATATGGCTCGACGTTGCGTCTGGCGCGCCATGGGAAACCGGATGAGGCAAGCTCCGAGTTACGACAGCCTCCATAACCGCGAAAAGTCGCATCTAATCCGAATACCTTTCTCCGTGGCGCGATGCACTCTCACTCTAAATTCCGCTCGTTCTTGATTCTCGCGCGGCTGCAGCCGAGCGCACGTGTACAGCCGGGGAGCACACGAACACAAATGCCATAAGGAAGTCATTAATCCACGGTGAATCGCGGCAGCTATCTTCGGACCGTTGCAGAAGGATGTTAGCGTGCTGCAGCGGCGACCCAGCTGCGAACGCCAACAACACGTTCGCGGCTACCTCGAAGGACGACATTCCAACTAGGTGCTGCTCTACACGTCCTTGCCGCGATTCTTGCTACGTGTTTCGCTTCCGGCTGACGTTTTTCGAATTTAATTGTGACGCCTCGTTGGCTACGAACGTCGCTGTAGCAAGCAAAGGTTAGTCGAGCCAGTCGAGCTGCGACACCTTAAAATTGAATTTTGAACGTCGCACGGAGTAATCAAAATTGTATATCGCGAGACGCCATTAGTCTTTCATACATCAAGGAATAAATAAGGAAACATCGTATAATTCAGGTCGGGCAAGAAATGACAGAAAAACGAGAAAATGATTGAAATACTCCTTTATAGTAGGACAAGGTACGGCTGTTTCATGTAGCTTTTCTTTTTTTTTAATTTAAAGATTCTATTGCACGGAATAATCACATTCGCGTATTACGAGATTAGTCTTCCACAGAGTAGCGAAAGAACGAGGAAATACCGTGTACCTCAGGTCTAGCAAGAAATATGAAAAACGAGAAAATGATTGAAATAACTTTGAAGTAAGACAAATTATGGTGATTCGAATCGCCTAACGTTCGACGTTTTAAAATTCAATCTCGAACTCTGCGCGGAATTTACTGTTGTACAAAGCTTCTTTCAAGTCGGTCTCGTTTACCGGGAAAACTCGATCAAGCAAAATCTCCGTAGCTCTAATGTTTTAGCTCTTCTCTTAAGAATCGAATTAAGAGCCGAGATTCGACCGTAATAAGGAAAAAAGAGAAAAAGATGGGAAAAGACCGTTCCATCCAACACCCTTTTCTTCGGTGTAACAATTTTTCACGCGGTTGGAGATCAACGAGGCACGCCTTCGATAATAACAAGACAATCCGTTCGGTTCCGGGTATTCCAGCTCGCTCCACATTGCATTCGGCTGGATCGTCGCCGACGACGAGTCACGTACTTTATAAGACCCTGTCGACGACTGCCGGATGATTCTCGGAAGGCAACTTCGCGCTTAATTTTAACCCACTTCTTTCAACTAGAGTTTCCAATACATGCGCCCAGACAAAAGGTACCTTGAACGCGTTACATCGGGCCGGTAATCGCGGTTAACAATCGTAACGGTTTCGCGGTAAACGGAAAAGCAAAAGATCGGTGCAGGTAATTAACTGGATGGGAGCTGAATGGAATTAACGATGGAGAGTGGAGTGACGAACGAGTACGGCTCGAATTCGAAAGGGATTTCAACGATGAAATTCCATCGCATTGGAAAAGAGCGAGAGCAGGCGATAAGTAGCCCGGAACAATGGCCAACGATAAGATTTCTATTCCATAGCGGAAATACGTGGATACAGGTGTTTGGAAGGCGATAGAACGCCGAGACAACTATCGATCGTTTCTCAACACCGGCAACACTCCGATGTTTTGAGGTCGTCGTCCTTTGCAGGTACGCGCGAGTCGATAACGCGCGGCTTACTCTTCTCGAAACTAACGCGACTACCGAACCAACTACTCCACATCGCCCATTAACTCTTTCACGCTACAGATGAGATCTAGAAATGGAGTAACGCTTCTGCGATAGTGGATAAAATTCTATCTCTATTTGCTTCTCCTAATCCCCGTTTACTCTCCCTAAACAGACTAGAAACTCGCTCGAATTTCCACGCTACTAATCTTCCGAACAATAGCTTACAAATGCGAAGGCACCAGAGACATGGCGTGCTAGACCTTTCTCATTGTCTCTCGAAACAGTCAAAAGCACCTAAAGGTTGAATATACTTCAAGTTGGCAAATACGAAGAAACATATTGTACTGGCTAAAAGCCTGTAGCACGTTTGTGTGCTAAACGATTAACAGATTCATAGCGAATAAGCTCGAAATACGCGAAAAAGGGTAGAAGATTTGCCTCGTCGGTATCGATATCTTCGTACCGAGTCATCTTCATCCTCCTCGAGTTTCCCTGCAGCACTCTTTTCCCATTAGTCGCACGCGTCCACCTCAGTCGTACTTTTAAAGTAAAATGAGAACTTTCGTGTCATTTTTGCTTTTCTTCGGTTACTTAAAAATATTCTCTTCGTTGACAACCTGTACGATAGAAGTTTACTTAAAAGGCAAAAAGACACGGGCCACTCGCAACTTTTCGACCTACGTATCTGGAGAAACGAAAAGAAACTGGGTACCTTTCGCAACGTTTCACCCTGTATTTTGCATCGTTATATCTGACAGTGTTACTATTTGAAAAATTCGCGACGATCGATCGTCGAATTGGAACGCGGCAATCGGCGTTTGAAGTTTAAACGGTGCAAAGAGCGTTTAACATTCTCTTAGCGTCGTTCGCGCGTTGTTCTTTACTTCTTCCTTTCGTGGGCGAACCTTTGCACACGCGTGGCAACGAAAAGCACGCGTCGAGTACTCGGCAAACATTAACAGAAAAGGGAGAGAGAGAGAGAGGAGGAGGAGGAGCAGGAGGAGGAGGGAAAGTGACGAAAGGATCAGGGAGACGGAATGGAACGTGGGCGTAGAGTGTCTGGATATGTGAAGGGAAATGCAAACTACAGTGTCCGGGAAACGAAACCACTGATATACCGCTCGTCTCATTTTTGTTTCCTTCGCTTTCGCTCTTTTCGCCCCGACTATCTCGTTTTTCCTTAATGCGATTGTTCGCCCCCTCGCGCTTCGGCATCGCGCGCATCTTCCGCCCATTGTTCCAACGAATGGCATCGTTAATCGTGGCACAGTTATGTCGCGATACCTCGCACCCTCGTCAGCGATTAATACGATCTGATGGAACGCAGCCGGCGATGGCATCCAAGAGTCGGATTAACCCCCTCAACGGACAACTTTTCTTCGATCTAGCCGATCAGCAACGCGCAATTTTCTTTGACGCGATCTTTCCTCGACTATATAGTCGTTCTTTTTGCAACGCTACATCTTACGTCCTTGCTACCAAAAGATGGTCGTGTGGCATCTTCGTACGCACCGATTTAATATCAGCATCGACATTGTGCAACCTTCTGACTCGTGGAACCTCGCTATATACACAACAACGTTTAAAACGAACATTTTTACGCGCAATTGTGGTCGAGAAAGAAAGTTCCAAATTGCAACTACAATATGATCATTAGCAACATTTTCCGTTTTGTATTATTTTATCGAATTACGTGTGATCCATTTTGTTCTATCAAGATAAAGATTACAACGTTCGACAAACTAGGTTTCATGTCTGTGTAAAGATGAGTCGTTGTAAAAGACGTGTCTGTAAAAGAAAGACACTTTTCGGACAACCTGATGCCACGTACTTTCTCACCGCGTTGGTAACGATCTAACGATCATCCGTTTTGGAATATTACAAAAATATAACAAAGTAGCACTTTTAAACTTCGTCCGTCGTCGCACCTCACCCCCCCCCCAGTTAATTACGTTTTACAAACTCGTCCTTGTTAATCTTCGCAAGATCCTTCTGCGAGGGGACTCGCCCTTCGACAAAAGTGTTGCAAAACACCGGAAGCCCTGCAAACGTTACGATTCGTACGCGGCGATATCCTTCGAGCTGATCGAAAGAACGCACACGTGCAGAGAAAGAGAGAAGGGTTCGCCCGGATTCCGTTCGACAGGGGGGATGGACATATAACACGATTTTGGTCGAGTTCGTCGGACCTCTTGCGTAATACGGCCCTGAGCCCGTAGTCTTACAACGGTAATGGAAGCCTCTAGCAGGCTTCCTCCTACGGGCCAACAAAACCCGTTTCTTCTTACGTTTTAACGATCGTGTACGAGCCAGAATTTATAAGGGTCAGAGAGGTGAGGAAGGGGTAGCAACACAGAAAACGCGGACCTCGAGTCGAACGAAAATAAAAAGAAGCGTCGGATACGTTTGACTGTATTAGGACAACGACTTCGCCTGCAACCGCTTATACTTTACAAGCAACGCGTTTATCCGCCAGGGAAATCCGACCAAGTTGTTTAGCAACTTCCGAGAAGAAAAACAACACGCTCTGCTTGGTATTTGCCAGAGACGAAATGAGCCGGAAGACAATAAAGTTCGCGAGACTGTGTTTGGGCCACAAAAAAGAAGTCCACGGGTCTTTTAATGGATGGTGGGAGACAACGTATCGGCCAGGTTCGTCCCTAGTTTCTTCTGTCTCGTTTCTTCCGAAACTTTCAAATTATCTTCTTTAACCCTTCTCTACGTTTTGTCGTTCATACTCGATAGGTCGCGTTCAAAGATTCCCTTTGTACTTTGGACGTAATCATAAATTCTTCTGACCGATTACGACGTGTCTACTTTGACGCGTTACTACGTATTAAATTAAATATCCGTACAGAATAATCGATTTTATATATTAATAGCAAAAAGAATGGTACGAAAAGTCCAGTTCGATGTGAAGTCTCGAAGATTGGCCCTTTGATCTGACCGTTCCCCTTTCAGCTCTTACTCCTCTTTCAATTTCATATTATTGATAATAGTAAAGTAGAGATAAGTATGCGACAGTTTTGAACTAAGTTTTCAATGTATATAGGATTAAAAAAATTGTAACACGATGTAGAAAGCAATAGTTTGTTTGAAGGTATGACACGTATTATCGAATACTCGAAACTTTATGTACATATATTATACATATATCTCGATCAACTTTAAATTGAACAAAGCTAATACGCAAGTAGCTTCTGTGTTTGATAAAACGACCATTATTTTAACCATTATTTAACCATTATTTAAATAAGTAGACTTGTAGCCATTTTATACGTGTCGTGTTAGAATCAAAGCGGTTAGAATCGTTCGACCAACTCTAAGGGAAACGCTGGCGTAAATTCGTAGCATGGCTCGCTGTCGTGTCTTGACCCGAAGCTTAACCTCTCACCTACGGTATTCAAGAAGCAGCGTAAAATCTCGGATACCGTGATATTCGTACGTGAAAGGTGTCCCTTACAGGATGTCAGCGAGCCTCGTCGAATTTATCGGAGCGGTTTCGCAACCGCCTTCCTGCTCGTATCGTCGCGCGTTTGTGAAAAACGATATCTGCCGGAGATCGAATTTGCGGTGAACCTCGAAACCGCGGATCGTGATCGACGAGAGCGGTGCTCCAGTTCGCGGATGCAACGATCGTTGACAAACTGGACGGCAATCTCGTCTACATTGTGACACGTGAAACGTCCATCGCTCCTTATCGACTCACTTTACGTTCGTCTCGCATAACAATTTTAAATTACTAAATACTCGTTTAGAGGAATTTCGGAATACAGAAGGGAATTTGTCTGCGTGTAATACGAGGAGCGAACGATAGATAGGGTTAAGTTATGCGGCCAGGAACAACCCTTTCGAAGCTTTTCTCACGTGAGAACCGGTAGTGCGCCGTGGAAAGGATGTGGGCGGTTTCAGGTTACGAGAATCCTCGCCACCTCTCGGATATTTATATTTGTACCAGATTCAGACTGGTGCTCGCGATCTTGCCCTGCGCCGTGCCACTTTCCACACCAGGTAGTTAAACGAAATTACTACTTACCGTTAGCGTAACAGCGGACGTCGAAAAGATAAGCATTTACGAATGATCTTGTTTATCTCATTTGATAACGAGTTTTCCTTCGCTGTCTAGCTCTTCTTTTTCCAAACACCGGCTATAAGGAACTCGTTTCTCCTAAAGTATCGGTTACCGGGTATTACGTTCGAACTCGTTAAACGCGTACGTCGAGGCAACATTGCGAAAGAGTCTGTACAGTGGACGAATGCCAGGCCACGAGTTTAAAGGTGTTCTCTTCGTCTAGAAGGGAACTCGTTTATGCGAATGTATTCGTCGTTCGCGATTGATTCGCGGCAGACGAACGTATCGCCGGGAACGAAAGAAAAACTGGTAAAATAAGGTTACCAGTCGACGACACGAGTTATTTTAATCGCGCACGCAATCTGGATAGAAGGCCGAACCGCTCTGGCAAGGGAGAAAAAATAAAAACGTAGGGATATAGCGATGGGTGGGAGAATGGCAGACGAAGGAAAGGGGGTAGGGGAAGGGGTAGGGGAACAGGTAATGAAAGAAAGAAAGAAAGAAAGAGAGAGAGAGACGCATCGTAACGAGTCGCGTTTGCAAGGACAAGCAGAGCGTGGCCGAGCGGGCCAGTGCACATTGCATTCGTGTCCGCGATCTCGTCGATGAGTCTTCTTCGGGTCTGCACGTTCGCGTACCAGTAGACGAGAGTAGACGCGACGAAACACGACCACGTTTCACCAGATAAACACACGCTTCAACTGCCATTTGTACGAACTAGCTTCGAACGTAGATCGTGAGATAACCGAATGATAATTGCGGAATTTATATGGAAGCAACCTTTATCCGTGTTCGTCTTTTCTCAGAGAATCAAAAGAATCTTCAAAGTTTTTAACTTTCAATCGGTATCGTTGCATCGTAGGTGAACCACAAACGTTTGCATCGAGTTACTTGATCCTACAACAGCTACTTCGTCTTAACTCGTATTTTATATTTTACGTAATAGAGATCATCGATGACACCGATTCGATATGAATTAAATATTACTTTAATATGAATTTAATATCACAACTTGAAGTAACTCGATCGAGAATTAATTCCCGTGTAACGCGTTTCATTTTTCCAAAACAAAATACTCCTCGTACTGCACGGTCACTCTAAGTGTATCTGTAATTATATCGTGTCGAAAGAACTGTCTTTAATCGTGAAATTATAGAACCGTTACTTGCAGTAAGTCTACGACTATGACGACAATTTTGTAATTGAAACGTATCAAACAGAAATTTAAGATATCCAAGTATCCTTTCGATTTCCTTTTTATCGTAAGCCCTTTCATTAGATGTAAATGAAATTTAACAATGTAAATTTCCTTTTTCCTTTTTAAGTACCTACTTAATTCTTACAAGTTTCTATCAAACAAGCGACCTGTAAACAGCTACTGTTAAACGAAGGCTCGTTCGTTGACCGGTAGCTGGATAAGCGGAGTTCACCGATCCGATATACGGGTTCGAGTGATATTTAAATAGAAACTGCATTTTCGCGGGCTGCGAGAAACGCTGCGCTCGAATATTCGGTGAATACAGAGGAGAGGCTCTCTGGTGCGATTTACGATCACGGAGAAAATGAACGGCGATACGCGAATCGCTTTCTAAACATCGGCCAACGAGATCGCATCGTCGTTTCGAACCGAAGTCAAACAGGCTGCCGTTCCTCTTGGTTCGATCCTCGCTCCCTGGCCTCGTCGAATCTGCTAACGGATTCGCGCAATTTCAGTTAATTAAACAGTTCGGCTAACTACACCGGTAATTGCGAAAATTAGCGGTCGGTCGGCCGCGCGAATAGAGGAACCCGTTGAACACTGTAACGCGATCCGCGTTCCATCTTCGCACGGTATCTCGCTTATCTTTACAGCCTATTTGCCCGCGAGAGGGAAATCTAGAGTTATGGTGAAAAACGCCATGGTCAGAAAAACAAGAACGAATCGAGGTTATAAGGTGTACGCAGGTATACGTGCATGCGCTCTTTTCGCACCTGTCCAACCGCCGAATCGCATGAGACGAGGTTACACCTGCGCGCGCCACCTGAACGCGTCACGTGTGGAAAACCGCCCCTGGCGGGTACCGATAATCGATAGCAGTGTAATTAAATAATTTCAACCACGAGACGCATCCTACTTCAACGAATCGAGTGAAAACACTCTCGAGTGCGCAGATCCAGGGTCGCTTGTAATTTGCACCTTCGCGCTAACGAACCATCGATAGACGCACACTGGCGTGCGTGAGTATTTGGACACCGGGTGTAACTCGTTATATCTGTTACATTTTCACTGTTAGAGAAACGATCTCGTTTCTCCAGGAACGTTCCTCCGCCGATGTAATTCTTTAACCCTTAATTGAGATCAAATGTTCAAAAATTCTCACTTTTGTTTCAAAATTTACCAATATAATTAACGACAGTTAATTATATCGAGCCTCATAACGACACTAACGAAATTCCCGTAATTTAATTCTCGATTAAAGACTCGTACGAGTGTTCGAATACTTTCACGAGCCACTGTACTGTATTTTCGACAATTTGAAAAGTCCAAATACTCGTAAACGTTCAAACGAGCGTTGAGAGCGACGGAAAACTCGCGGGAAAAAACGCGCGATGGAAGAAAAGTGAATAAAAATTGGAACGAGATCAGAATGTCTACATAGATTTTCTGTCTTACACGGATTCCGCGAAGCGTTTCCGCGGCCGTAATTACGGACGAGCAGGTAACGAGAGGGCCTAATTAGCCTAATGAAATCCGCTAATGAAATACGTTGGAGCAATGTGGCTCGATGGTTCGTACGCGATCGAACCTACCGAACCGATCGCGCCACGAGTTATCCACGAAAACTCGATACCTGTACATGCACGCTCCTCGTACATTGTCTCAAACGATCCTCTTACTCGGTGACCATATAATGAACGATCGCGGAAGCGTAACGGAATTTCACGCGGTGTATTTCAAATTCGAGGCTTTTTCTGGAGCTGCTCGGTCTATATACACAGACTGACAAAAGTATCTGATTCTGTTTTAATAATTTCTAACGCTGTAGTTACGAAAAGAAATTCCGAAGGTTAAAGAAAAATGTATGTTTCGTATCTTGAAAATGATATATACATAAGTAGACCGTGGATTTTTACGCATTTACAGGAAATTTGAAAGTGCAAAATTACACGAAACGTACATCGTAACATGACAAAATATACAAAGCATCTAAAATATAATACTTTCTACAATGCTTGGTGGATAAAACAATTTTCCATCAAGGTTCTACGCTTTTAATTATATCCTCGGCAATATGAATTTACACGAAGATCCACGGGCTACGCTTGAATTGCATTATTTTCGATTTCCAGTATTTCATACCACCCAAGCTGTATACTGTTTCAACGGTCGGTCTTTAATGGGTTAAATGTCGAAAACATGGAGCATTCGAAATATCGAATTAGATACTCGGCAATTGTTTGGAGCGATGATTGATTCGATTTCTAATCGAGCCACAGTTTTGCTTTTAACTATGGAAACAGAGCGTGCCAGTTAGACTCTGCTCCATTTTGACGACACAACTGATAAATTGGAGCACGCGTACGATAATAAATCACGTTGTACAAGTATCAACGATCTTATCCAGTGTGCATTTGCCTGCTTCCCTCTTGCGTTACAATGATAGATCGCCGGGCCGTGAGCGGTCGAGGAAAAAAGGAACACCCGGTGTATTATCATTTAGGCCGATCGGTTGCCTCGTCACGGAACCATGCTCGCTCGCAAGTGCACTGAAATATTCTCGTTAAACACAACGATTTCGAGCAACGTCCTCTCGATCATCTGGTTGCAACATCCTTAATAACGAACGCCTGTCACAGCACAAAGAACTGAAGAACTCGAGAACACGATTCACTGGGTCGCATTTAGCACCGCCAGCCAGACCATTCCACCTTCCGTGTTTCATTGTTCCAACATATTCGCGTT
This sequence comes from Bombus pyrosoma, assembly GCF_014825855.1. Classification (NCBI taxonomy): domain Eukaryota; kingdom Metazoa; phylum Arthropoda; class Insecta; order Hymenoptera; family Apidae; genus Bombus; species Bombus pyrosoma. The sequence continues at coordinate 7,252,825 of NC_057771.1, read as the reverse complement.
CGCTATTAATAGCAAAACCAATTGAAGCATCGTGAAAGTAACCGACCGAGTCGCAGTAGCTGTTCAATGGAATCCCGTGGCTCGACAATCGGAAGCACAAACCGAGGAAACTGGGCCAAGCCTTGTTAGCCTGACAACGTTTTCAACGACCAGCGACTACGGACGTCGACGATGCTTCTCGCGAAAAAAGATTTGGCGAGAATAAACTAGAGAAACTCGAAGTGACATTACAAACAAGTTAAGATGTTCGACTTTTCGTACATTTTAAAATCGATACGTAAACTTCGCTTATCAGATCGTTGACAAGGTAAAGAGTTCTTCTATATATTCTATAAGATCCTTCTATGGCCAGTACGTTAGTTTCTATAAAATTCTGTAAAAAATATGCTCGGCGGTTTATTCCGCGCAAAGTTCGAGAGATTGAATTTCCTTTTTAATTTGCCGTCACAGTGACAGCATTTATTTGTCTTCAAAGTCTGACGGCGCCGCTATGGCGGCCAGTAAATATTTATTGCTTCGACTAGCTGCTAGTGCCACCAGAGAAATATGCCGCAAAGGGTTAAGATGTTGGACCATAAGTAACTCAAATAACCCTAGGTTGCTGTATTTCTTCGTAAAGAAGCGAGTTCGTGACCAGAGTATCAGAAATACGACGGTGCATCTTCCGTGATGGTGAAAACCGAGTTTGATCTGCCGAGGACGAAATAACAGCCAGTATGTATCATTTCCGGCGTGGTCGACTGTTATCCTTCGTTTCGAAACTTTCTCCGAACGCAAACGCTCCATCCAGCCGCCGGAGGAATCGTTCTAGGCTACTGACCCGCTCGGGAACACCTTTCTAGACTACTCGCGGACTGCGGCATAAACCAGCAACGACAACTAAATAACTCGTAGTTCCTCGACCGTTCAACGAAGACCAAGTATTAATAGAACGCGATGCTAGAAGCCAGTCAAGTCGAAGCACAGGCTGATCGAGTGCTTTGAAAAACTCCTTTGTCCACGAACAGTGACAACCTCCATCGAAACCAGTAGCTCAATTATATTGTAGTACGATACGTACTACGTAAGCGAGAAATGTTTCGTTGCCAGTTCGTGATCAAATTGTCCTCATCTCGCTGAAACGTGTCAGTTGACCGTGAAACGAGCTCGTTTCCTCGGACTCGACCGTTCACGATGGAAAACTCAATACGGAGAAGGAGGCTGAAAAGAGAGAGAGAAACTGGGCGCGGTTATTCCAACGCTGATTCGCGGCTTTACGCTACAATCTCGTTTAATACGCAATTCATTTGTACGAATTCATACACGTGCCACTTTTACACCGATTAAGATCGACCATGTAACTTCCGTTACACGAACATGCGTTCTTACGACGAATATGCATTACCGATCATTGGTACAGGCCACTTTAATCGATTTATAACAACAATACGCGAATATCGGTGAAATATCGAAATTAATGAGAAGTCAACGAGAGATTAACCGTCAAAAGCGACACCAATCATTTTATAGAATCGACGAATAATAAGAAATTAACGAACGTACGCATTATCGAGAATTCTTGTAACGCTCGCGAGGGCATCGGAACACTTTGATAGATTTATATTAACAATAACACGATTATCAGCGAAATATATAAAATAGCGAGAAATTAATGGTCAAAGGGAATAATTATCATCTTCTTGTAGAGTCGACGATCGATGATACAAATGATAGGAACGGCAACAACTACAAACGCTATTTTTTTTAATTTACCTTACGATTCAACGTCGTCAATGTCGTTGCTGTATGATGGATGAACTCGTAGAATACAAGTCATCTGCTTCTTGAAAATTGAATATCGCTCGTGTTACGTAACTGTAAGTAACGAGGTTTAGAAATTTACGATAGACGAAGATATCTTAGAGTGTCTTAGAATCGAAACTATCCTGAAAAACGAAAACATGCCAAGATGTTTTCGCTAAGAAATATAAACGAATCGTCTGACTGAATAAGAAGAGACGAACGGGACATGTATCAAAGTTGCATCGTTGAAACTGCTCGATGTCTAAATCGGTCTCTGTCCTCGAACTAGTTCGGATAAAACAAGGTTCTCCGTTCTGTACTGTACATATTCAGAATCGGCGAATGGCACAGCAGCGCGCCAACGTTGTTACATTGTTTTACGATCGGCTGTAAAAGCCGACAACGGAGCCGGCGACGAGGAGGACGAAGAAGAAGCTTGCAAAAGCGCGGCTTTTCACCGTGAACGGCTTCGTTACCGACCCTTCTTTTTGCCTCCTTTCCTAGGCCGATCCTGACTACGAACGCTACGACTATAAGGAAGGTTAAAGACCTTATCTCCGCGAACCAGTTTCGATCGAAGAAAACTCGCCGCGGAGACGAACGTTCGCGTGCACCGGTTATTGCACGCGTGGATACACGACAGAGGGCCTTCCTTCTTCTTCGTGACTCTCGCGGATCGTCGAATCTGCTCGGCCACGATCCGCGATAACTCGTGCGCGTTCCACGCTCTATTTTGCTCGCAGCCCGCAGCTACGGCGACCGGTTGCACCGCACCGAGTCTTCCTTACTAGGGAATACGACTATGCGAACATTTTCCGCGTCTGCCTGCCTCCTACATTTCGTAACGAACGTGTCTGTCGCGCGGTAAACGCTTTCGTTCTGTATTATTTCGTATTAGATCGGTGCAGATGGAATCGTTCTCCCACGTGAAACTTTAATCGCAAATCGAAACGTCATATACTTGGTTAAAGTAATTTTTAAAATCTGATCGAATACGCCTTTCCAACGATCGATTAGTCGCCTTATTACGGATTCGTGTTAAGAAGTTCGATAGGTTCGTATCGTTCGATCAACTGATTCCGACATATCCGAGATATTAGATACCCGTTATATCTACAGATTCTTTGTTTCATTTAACAGATTTGTGCCTTAAGAATTGTGCTTCTATTATCGTCAAGTAATAATAATTGTTCTATTCTTCGTCTCATATCAAATAACGATAGAACATGGAATCGCGTTCGTTTGACTTTACCGATTCCACGAATAAATGAAGATATATCGGAGTGAGATTTCATCCATTAGCGTGATTTCCTTTGACGATAGCTTTTAAGGGTTAACTTCGAAAACTAATTTGCCGTGGGTCGTGCAAAGTTGACCAACCTTTCTCAAACGAGCCGTTGGTCGGCGTTCAACGATCGGTCGAGTTTCAACTGAAAATTCGCGGTGCTATCCAACGAATGTTTCACCTAGCAACAAAGTTTCCTCGTGACAGAAGGTAAAAACGGAACGAAACCCTCGCAGACACCTACACACGGTACGCGCCACGATCATTAACGACATTCCGGAACGTTTGTCGCCTCCGGACTCGAAACTTCGTACGCTACGAGACGCTACCTGTGCCCGTGGCGTGGGTCGGGTGGTGATAAATTTTTCAACCGGCGAACAGCACGCGACTGCCCTTAATCGTTCTCTCGCTCCTCGATCGGCTTTGTATCTGTCGGCATTCCCGAGGCGCGCACGTGTACGCAAATATTTGAACGACGAGCGATAAACTCATTCTGACGCACGCCCCTCGTTCATACATAAATATTGGACGAAAACTGAAGTACCTGTGCAAGATCGTTAAGAAACTAGCACACCTTTCAGAATTATTATCTCGTTTGAGATCCTGCATTATAAGAAACCCATATATTTGATATCGTAACTTAACATATATTAAATCGCAACTTAAGCAATTCCGCGAGAGATCAGTAGGAAATTGGCAAATCTTTCGAAATTATTATCTCGTTTGAAATCTTGTCAATTGTAAGAAGCCTATACATTTAACGTTATAGTAGGAAGCTGGTCGATTATATCACGTACAACTAAATTAGATTTCATTTGACGACTGTCGCAACGAATCTCCACGTTCATATCGCTACTTTTCCTCTTCTGTCTATCGTTACTTTGTTTCTTACATCTCTACCTATACCTTATATCTACCTATACATTACATCGTACCTATACCTTTTATAAATCTACAATTATGCTATAATTTAAACAAATAAGTGAAGAATTAATTATAAATAATTTCGAACGCAACCGATAGATATACAAATACAAGATTGTACACGCTGGTAACTCGTGTCACAGTTTCATCCGCAAGACCACCCATTCTACCATTAACTTCCAGATGATGCCGTCTACTACGACCGATAAGCATACGATTTCAAGGACGCTTTAACTGTACAGACGATATACCGATCGAGTGGACGGGAAAAACAAGCGGTTAAGCTGCGAATGAATAAGCTCTGTGAATTCGAAACGAACGCAGATAATCGATGATTTCGTTGTGGCGTCACCGGCGTATCCGTTCTCCGTACCTTTAGTCCCTGACATTTTCAAAGCGTCTTTCACTCTCTTTCTCTGCAACCGAGGCGCCTATAGGGCACGCCTAAACCAGGTCGACCCGATATAACTCTTCTCTCGGTTTCCTGCCTAACGCAATAAACCGTACGCGTGTTCTCTACACGTAATATCAGGCTCGGGACACGCCTGCCGGAAACAGCGAGAAATGAACGAAAATGCCGCATTTTGTTCCAGCAACACGGTGAATCCGTGCATGATTCCTGACCAACTATAGTTGTTCGCGTTTAATCATCGCAAGAACGTCTCTTGCAAACAAGATCGCGGAATTTTATACGAAGCTTTTCGATCCAGGGATTCAGATGGCAAACGATAGTTAGATAGGTAAGCTCGAGGAAAATCAAGAATCGATTTTATTAGTGGAATATGCCGGAAAAAGATGATGAAATATCGTAACCGGCAAGTGTAACAGCATATTAATTCGCGAACATAACTATTTTATAGTGTAATTTGTTATTCCACAGAAACGTATATAAGAAGAAAAGAATCCTATTCGTCTTATTATTTGAAATTACGTTAATATTCCGTTTTAATTATATTCACGTTATTCTGTTTTCAAAGTTGCTCTTAAATTGAATCTCTTCACGTAGAATGTATTTACTTCGCGGTGAAATTTGGTGGAATTTCATTTGAATAGGAGTAGTAAGCGACAAAGTTACAAGAAAATGGAAGAACATCTTTTATTAATAAAACCTTTACCTTTGCTCCTGGCACTTACATTTTCCACTCAACCTCCTCAATCGATCGCTTTATACGGAACAGCTCGAACGTCGTCGAATCGCGTCGATTCGACCTTCGCTGATTAAAGTAGGCGGGGTATTACAAAAAATGCGAATCCTTCGTTCGTCGAATGTGGGGTTTGATCGGCTATTTATAAAAGGCGCACGTAATATCATTGAATGAAGAATTTTCACTTTGGAAGATCGCGAAACGAAAAGAAATTCTCACGTGTCGCGATAGCGTGACTCGAAATCGATCGAACGTAGGATTTAACTGACTTGTTTCCTGCCTGTTGCAGCAGCCAGCGGCGTGTAATGCGTAATATCGGACTAGACGTGGTCGCCGTGAAAAACAAGGGAAAAGGGGAGAAGGCGCTAATGCGTTGCAGCGGCGGAATTGTGCAACTCATTGTCCGAATAAAACACCGAACAAGATGCAAATCGAATTTCTGTTTAATCATACAAACGAGTGTTTAATCTACTCACGGTGTTCGGAATTTTGAGTGGCCGTCCGTTTATGGCTCGGACGGGCCCTATCCCTTTTTTAGGAAATTCCGAATTACATGTCCTTCCCGAGCTATAAACCTAATGACTCCGAGGTCGGGTAAAAAAACCCGGAAAAAGTTCCAGCCGGGAAGGCGCGAGAGACGGACGAGACCCATCGGCTGGGAGAGACAATCAGCAACATACTAGGAAGTTCATCGTCAAACATCGTACCGTGCAAGTGAAATACTTCACTCTCAACAAGATCTTACCACCGCCGTGTTCATAACATCGTACTTTATTTTTATACAACAAGTGCAAATACAGTGCTAGATTACTCTAACACTCGATCTATTACACCTCCTCCACCTTGAGCGTTAAGTCATTCGGGGTACGCGATATCGACCGATCGGTTTGGCCTGACCGGTTGCTCTTTAGTTGATAATTCGCAACACACAGTTTATACGAATTGTAAGCTACGCTAGTGAACAACGTATGGTGGCTCGTCAAACTATCTGAACATTTATTTAGAAAATTTTCATGTACGTAGATAATTACACGCGTTACATGTGAAACATTTCGAAAGTTCGTTAACGCTGTAAAGAGAGACGACTCGCCATAATCGTAATACGTATGTTATAGCGACGATATACATGAAAGTTTTCTCTCAATAAATGTTGAAAAATTTCGTCAGGCATTGTATTTAACACGAACCGAATATTTCTCGTAGCTTTTATTTCTTAATTATTTAATTACGAATTTGTAATTTCTTCTAACGTGAAATACCAAGAGAAGGAAAATTACCGAGAATTTCCCGATAATGCTAGCTAACAGCGTAAATATTTCTCTGCGCGAGAATAAAACGCTCGCGATTGAAAAGTATAATAGCACGATGCTCTTCCGGAACGTCTCTAATTTTTTCAGCGTCAGTCTTCAATGCCGACAGATTTCTCACAATCGGGAAGCTCAGGTGCCGTACGGAACTTCCTTCTGAAGAAATCCGAAACAATGTAACGGATGATTCTATACTTTCTATAGTATTGTACTATAGCCGATAGGCGCCATACTACGCGGAAGACACAATTCGTTGCATAATGCATGGAGAACGAATAGTATTCGCTAACGCGTGTTGATCTGCAAATAACACGAATTACCGTATGATCGCGACGAATGATCCACGTAGAAACGCAACAGCCGACGACGGACATGACGACGTTTAATTGCCTTCATTAATCGTTATTTCTCGTTGCGACAAGTTACGTGCTTGCAGCCATGCGACCACGTTTTTTTACCTACGTCCACGTGTTAGAATATGGTTACGACATTCTGACAAATTGTCCTTTCGACGAATGAAATAATTTAAATACCGAGATGCGCATCTCGTAAGAATTAGTATGAAGACTGTGGGAGAAGGATACGGTAAGTTACATTTCCTATTTTTCACAGGAAAACAGTTTTAAAATTTGGCAGTTAAGTTAGCCAAACTGTTTCTTGTTTGGCTTTGGAACTAAACGAAAGTGTTGGAATATTATACGTCGTAATATTAAAATATTGCTCGTTGTAATAATTATTGCATATCCTTGGCTTTCACAAAATTCTTCGATTTATCAGCTATTTTTAAATGACTTACATATTTCGATCTAACCGATCGTTTTCATTTTTCATCGTGTCACGTTAAGCTTCTTCCTTAGTCATAAAGCAACGTTAAAATCAAAAGATCTCAACTAAAGAAGTAACTATCACGCTTTTTCCTCTCGTCTGATCGTCGTACGTTTGATTATTCTAATGTGTTCGTCAGACTACTTTGTAGCCGCAGGCTTATTTCGCGGTGAAATCAAGAATCGAAAGGAGACATCGAACAGCGAACGTGCATTTCATCTCGAATGACAAAACAAGTATTCTTAGTAGCATCGTCGGTTCTTCTCAGCTCGGAAATTCGGTTAGTCCGCTACTGCATGAAAATTAAGAAATTCCTTTTCGACCGGACGATCCTCGAGTGAATGCACATAGGTAAATTCTGGCTTTTAGCATGTATAGTGGTTTTCACAGATCAACGTAAGGTACCTGTAGCCCCGTGAGACACGCATAAACCGGTCCTAAGAAAACATAATAGAACAGCTATGGAACGTAACGAATAAACTTCCGATTCCTAGAAACGAGTCGGTCAGAAAATCGAACGAAAGAGCCAGAAAGGATCGAATCGACTCGTCACGAACCATTTCAAACGGTGTATTTTCCAATTACACGAGGCAAGATTATTTTTCTAAAAGAAGAAAAAGAGAAGGACGTAAGCAGTGAATGCTTGATTCAAAACGTTTCTTTGCCCGTAAGCTTTTAATAAACTGGAACCCCTTTGTGAGACTAGCTTTCCAATATCTTTCCTGCGACCAGTTCGATGGGGCGTATCGGTAGAAAGCCGGAATAATGTGTTGGCAGTTCATTCTCCTGGCCAAGATATAGAAGGAAAACGCTGAACTTTGTATTCGGTTGACAAAAGAATCTGACGAGGCAACGGCTCCGCTCGAGATATCGGGATAACGAGGCACCACGAATCCCCAAAAGGAAACCGATACCGAACGAAGCTAGTTTTTCTATTTTTTTTTTTTTACTTTTTTCGTTTCAAACGGACGACGAGTTATCAAACTACTAATGGGATTCAAAGCAGCGGCCATCGAAGCGCATCTATTTTCAGAGATTTCTTCATCGGTGCTCTCCGATGATGCATTTTCGTTCTCCGATCGACCGAGTTCAAAGAGCATTCCGTAAGGCGCCTGGTGATCTTCCGGTCGATCATTCCAGTCAAAGTGCTTTTCATCTTCTCTCATCTTTTCGAGATAAACAGATCTATTTGGCGCCAGCTCTCTGACGAAAGGGAAAATTCAACGTGGCACGCGAGATGCGAGCGAAACTTGAAGTTGAAAGTTATCCAAGACCGATTTTTTCAAATCTGTTTAACGCTACTCGTTCGATGCCACGCATTTGCAGAAACGGAAAACTTAATATGGAATGAAAAACGCGAATGAAACTTTATTGAAAATTATCCTATTTCGATTTCTCAAATCTATTTGATACCTCTCGTTCTATGCCATCCGGCTGAAGAAAGGAAAGATTTGTTATTTATGAAACGTAAGATAGGAATGAATCTTCAGTGAAAACTATCCAAGTTCGATTTTGTTCAAACCCGTATTTAACGCCATCTGTTCGAAAAAAGAGAAAATTTAATATGTTTGGGACATAAAAACGAAACTTCATTGAAAAGTACCCAAGTTCGGCTTTTTCATTAGGATAGTATTACGAAAGTCGAGAAAAGAATGCACGCGTTGTATTACGCTCGGCCGAAGAACGTTACCGATAATGATCGTTATTGTGCATGAGAATTTCTCACTTACTCCGGCGCGCTTCGCAATAACCGCCAATAACGCAACAACAATGTGCATGCATAACGAGCTGGCGTTGCATGTACAAGGGAAACCATAAACATTGTTAGCCTGACGAAACAGTTGAAATTTACTCTTGAGAAACTAATTGCACGGGCGCAAAAATGTTCGTTGACATGTTCTTTATATTAAGGAAAATGCTAGTATAGTAATAAAATGGCTGCGGTTTTAAACGAACACCACAAGGTAATCCTTCTTGCGTGGTTTAATGTTCTTCTCGTTTTTTCTAATAAATCTAGAAATGATGATACGTATGTTAGATACGTGCGTATACAGAGAAAATAAGATATTAACAATGTTAAATATCCACCCGGATATTCGTGACGAGTGTCATGCTGCAACGACGAGAGGGTCACAGGAACGGTAATCCGAGCGACTACATATTACGTATATCGTTTCAGTTGGTTAGCTGGAAAATCCACAAGTGGCCGAGAAACCTACACACACGCCGTATACTCGAACCACCTTCGACTTTGAATTCGCTTTATTTGTTCGAAGAATTATGAAATTTAGCTTAATAATTACCCGAGAAAATATTTTCGTTCTGTTTTCCTGTATTCAATAAAGAAACATAGGAAGTTTAATACTCGTGTTTTGGTTAGATACTTTCGAAAGATCCTTTCTTGGATAAAAAGATTACGTAAAAATATATTTTTACTTTTAACGAATTATACTCGTTGTAACATATCAAATTATGTTCCTACGTGAGAAAATAACGTGTAATTTCATCGATATTGAACTCTCATCAACGTCAATCAATAGACATTTTCATCGCCAACAAGTGGCAGCAGATCGATCATCACGTGGAACTAGAGTTACGACATACATATATCGTATATACATCGCGATGTATACAAAACTGGCGGGTCCTTACCTTGAAAATGAAACTCGAAGTTCCGCTATGATTGTTTTCAGTGGCTTCCAGTTCGTCGGATTTGCCTTGATTCCAAAAGTAAAACAGGCTGGTCGCACAAAGTCGATGATCACACTTTTCGATAAAAACAGTCAAAAAGGTAAAAACACAACAGATTCGATGCTTCACAGATTTAACACAAAGAAGGAAAATTCACCCCGGCGAGTATTGTTCGTCGCGACGCGTAAAGCCCCTGATACTACACGATGCAATTTCGTTTCACGAGGGAAGAAAACAATGTACTTACGTGACGAGCCCGAAAACAAACAAAACTAACGCACGCTCGACGGTTAGCGAGCGAATGAGGCTCTGTTTTCCATCGGTCCCACCAAGCACCAACCAGGCCAATAACCTGACAGCATATCCCTGAACGTTTTCACGACCTTCCCGTGTCGAGTCGATATAGCAGCGTACCTTATCGACCGATAATACAAACGAAAGATATGAAAGGTTTGTCTATTCTGCTTATAATAAATAGATTACGGAGTTTTATGCGAATTCGTATTTTTATATTTCGTTGAATATTATAATAAGTACTGTATTTTGGACATTTTTGCATATTATGTGCATTTTTGCAATTTTAAATTTCCTATAAATGCATAAAAATCCGCACTATTAATAAATATTATCCTTAATGACTTTCAGTTTGTGTTTATCGGACAAGTATTGTCAGCATTACGAATGGTTATAAAAAAAAATGTTATAGCAAGTACACACAGCGAATGCTTCCTTCATTCAAAACTCTCATACTATTCCATGTTTTTGTTTTTAACACATTTGCAAATTTTCGAATTCGAAATAAATAAAAACTCGAATTTAACTATGTCATAAAAAGAAATCAAAGAAACATACTTATTATATTTGATTACTTATAGAAAAGCTTACTTCTATTTAATCGCATAAATATACGATATAATTTTTGTTGTTATAAATAAATTGTGCTAACCGTTTATAATCGAAAAATTGTTTGTCGTATATGGTGAGATAGATAGCTTTTTTTAACAATATACAAATCTTTGGAAATAGATATAGTTATTTACTTCTGAATGATACGAATCGCGCAAGAGTTAATATAGCCTGTAAATTTGGTGGGAAATTATTTTTTGTTTCAGGACCAAGTGTACTTACACAAACTTAAAAATTTCATTCTAAATATACTCTATTAATTTCCTTCGTTCACTACAGGTAATTGAAACTCCGGTAAACATATATCTCTTTTTAGTCATACTGACAAACAACTTGTCAATAGTATAAAAATGTCATTGGTATAAAAATTACAGTAAATAAGTGAGAGCTATTATAAAAGTAAAATGTGTGTGTGCGTGTGTGTATGTGTGTATGTGTGCGCGCGCGTGTTTTATACATAAAATACATAGTTTTTCACGTACTTTTAATACATATATGTATATGTAAACATATGTAATCATAACATACAGTTTGTGGTTTAGTAGCTGTTAAAAAATATGCATGTCTTTTTTGCATTGTAATTTTATGGCCAAGATTTCTATTACCACGCATTATAGATTTGTTTCAGCAGGTACAGTGAGTACACTGTTAATAATTACAATAAAAATTATACCTAAAAAGAAAACATCTAAAAACATCAAAAAAGAATATATGTCAAAAAAGAACATAAATTTTCAAAATATTATTTCCTAGAAAATAGTTGTAAAACAACTTTTATACATCCACATCATATTTATAACCATAAATATGATATTTCACTTTTCATGCAACAACAAACAACTCATCGCCTTAGCAAAAAAAGAAAAACAATAACTTCAGGCACTTTGAAAATATATTACATATTATTTGTTTTATACTTAAAATTAGGATATCCTAGGATATCCATCCAATTAGGATGTCATACATCCGTAATTCATTGCATAATTTACGATTAAAATGCCTTTTTCTCATTTAAGGCATATGTAAAATCTATGTAAAAACAGTTCGTACCTAAATGTAATAATACTTACTCTTCTAGTTAAAAATTCTTTAACAAATTCTGATACGAGTTCCGCGAAACTACTATTTTTCTTCTTTCTTCATTGTTTTGCCTTAACTTTAATATTACATTTTTGGTCCATTGAATATTGCTCTCTTCGGTTTCCAACTATGATATATAATCGAGCGATAACGAAGATCTCAAACAATGTTCAATTCAATAACAAACATAAAAATTTAAAAACCGCTTGAAAAATCGCTAAATACTGCGCGTAGGAATCGCAATTTTGTAATATCGTGAAGTATTACTAAATAATAACAATATTATACGCTATGTAAAAAGAAGTTACGTTCCTACTTTTCTTCCTGTTCGTTGCGCTGAAAGATCTAGAAAACAAAGTTCAAAGCTATGCCAATTCATCCGTACATTGTTTTCTCTCCTCTTCGACTCGTTGGCGAGTGCGATTAAACGCTTCGGTTTTCAGGAAATCCACGGTTTTATACACCGTTGTGTTTGGAGGGGACTGAGTTGGTGGCAAACTCGAAGAAGTGAAATTTTCTGTTGCTTCCAAATCGAGATCTAGATATTGCAAAACAACAAGACGTCGATTCGAAGCAGGAATAAACGTGTTTTGATCTTGATAATAGTATATCTGAAACAAAAATTTAAATCAAATACAATCATGTTTATGAAATGATATTGAATAAATACATTATAAAATATATTTTTATATACCTCTTCTTTATCGTCGAAAGCATTATTATCTTCATCTGACGTCGATTGATGTCGATTCGAATGAACGTGAGTTGGAGGTGTAGGACTAGGAGCCGCTCTAATTCTTCCTCTTCCAGGTGGAGAAGCTAATTGCAAGGGTCCTATAATATGAATAATTTTTTTTTCTCAAATATGGTGGTTGGGAAAGAAAAATGTAAATATTCATACCTTCTACGGGAGATTTATTCAACGGAGGTTTAAGCTTCCTGTTAATACTCGGAGGCTCGGCAGGAGAGTGTTCGGCAGAACTCATTTCCAAAACTGACACTGTCGGTCCTGGAGAAGCTTCATTACTAATGACCGATGTAGAATCGCTAGTTTTTCTTCCTGGTTTTAATTCCCGATAAACAACTGGCGGCGGTGGTGCCACTGTTGTTGGTACTGAAGTTGAATTATCTCGCACAAGTGGACTCGGTAAATTTGAATACGTAGCAGTTGCTGAACTCTCAGAACGTGGACTCGACGGTTCCTCTTCCTGAAAGTCGTAGCGGAATACGCGTATATCTTCGACATTACTTGGAGCAGCATTGGAGTAAAAATGTTTATCTATAGTGCTTGACTCGGGTGCTCCAGGTTGGTGAGATCTTGGAAAATCATATGATTCATCTGTTACAATTGCAGTTGCGGGAGTCGATGGAGCAGGAGTCGCTGGAGTTGTAGGTTTTGAGCTTTCGGTAGCACCATCTAAATTTAAATAATTATGACCGGGATTTTCAGGTAACATATGAGGAGGTTTCGGTGGCCTAGGAGGTGCTGGTAACTTTTCTACAGAAGGCGGTACAGTGGAGTCAACGATTCTTAATTTCCCAAATCGCTTTCGAACACTCCAAGAACCAATTTCGGCATCACTCGAACTATGCGGTTGTTTGGATTCGCCTATTATAAAAATATAATGTTATTCACGTAATTCAGTTAAAAACATATATTGATTATATTTACCCGAGGAAGGAAAAGTTTCCCAGTTCACGCTAGGCACTGGAGCAGTCCATTCATCGTCGGTGAAAACACTTTCCGCATCCGTTGTTGTAGGAGATCTAGAAGGGGATGGGGCTAATCGTCTTGGGGCATCATAATGTTCAGGTCCTTGCCCCAAAGCCGAATTGAGGGAGCTAGTGTCATTTAACCGTCGACCAGAAATACATTCGCTAATAGGAATGTATGGGCCCGAAATAGTACTAGTAGGTGAAATCGGTGGGGATTCTTGTGTTTCAAATTGGAACACTATAAAAAAAATTTGTATTGTATAAAATCTTATTATCTTATATATATATATATATATAAGATAATATATATATATATATATATATATATATATATAAGATACAATACAAATTTTTTTCATAGTGTTCCAATTTGAAACATATTATATATTTGAATATATATATATTCAATATATATATATATATATATATATTCAATATATATATATTAATCTTATTAAGTTCCAGATATCTTAAATGATAACAATATGTACTTTGACATTGCTGCTCCTCATCTTGAGTATAGGCCTTTAAACCACAAACTTGACATACGGCATCCACCCACTTATTCATGTCAGCTTCACTTTCTGCTACTAGATAATAAGTTCTTTTTGGTGTTTTAACATTGAACATATACTGATATTTTTGCTTGCGATTTTCAAATCTTAAGCCTGCATCCACCTGTTTACAAATAAAAGTCAATATTAAGACATAAGCAAATTTAATTATGTAATTCAGGATAAAGATCTCCAAATAGGTAGCTACCTGTTCGCATTGATCAAGATCGATACGACCTTTCAATTTTCTACAACGTCTATCTGTATAATACTCCAAAAAATATTGTCCAGGTAATTCTCCACTATGTCGAAGAGCAAACCACCTTTTTCTCCATCTCTGGAAATAAACAAACGTATCATAGAAATTATTTCAAAAGGGATATATAAATTTTATATATTTAAGTTGTCATTTAAATTTAATTACTGCGTATAGCATAAAACATTGTCTGCACTGCGATATAAGCAAAAAAGTAATCAGAACATTAACATTCTTGGATAAAAATATCACAACATTCCATACTTATGAAACATTTTTCAGCATACGAGGTTAGAATTCATAAAAGCTTGACGAACAAACGTAGACATAGCGATTTGACAAGCATTTAAAAATGTAAACAATAAAAAAATTGACGAACCGAGTAGAATTTCGAATTTCTCATTGTTCTATGAAATACTAACCGCTCGCCAAAGTTTGGTAGGTGGCGACTTAATGAGCCACCCTTCGTGCACAATCTCTTGGCTGGTTTTGAGTACCTCCATTCCTACACCCCGATGTTGGCTATGAACCTTTTAATAATTGTGCATTGTTAGAGAGTGCGTGGAACCACCAACAACAAGGATGGCACGCTCGTCGTTCATTTATCTATTTTCGGACGGCGCAGCAGCAATCTCACAGATATACCGACCATCTAGCGATCTCTCTTCGATGATGCACAACTAACACATCAACAACGTTCCACCACAAACGCGCATCATCAACGATAAACACCCTCTGAGGAGCTACAGAAGAATTAAAGAGGAACACCGAAGCGGGACGATGATACGTAGAGAAATCCGACTATCGTCATGGTGCCTCCATTACCACCACCATCTTGGCCACGCATGCCAAGCTATGTCAACCATCATAGATGACACACGCTTTTCTCGGCCTATATAGCTGTAAATGGCAAAATCAGACGCTCCAGTCTATATCGAATCCCGAATCACTCGGAGAATCAAGTTGTTGCTCGTGTTATGAAAATTTGTTTGGATTCATTTGATTAACAGAGCTACATGACGCATCGTCGTCTCGTGACCTGAATGAATGGCGCAGTGGTGCGTTCGAGTTGAAAGTTCCGACTGTAATTCAACAAAGCGAACAAAGGAATTGCCGAGGAAGTTTCAAGATCGGCGTTAAACATGATCTTGTCTCTCAACATACATATACATGTATATGTTTTTGTTTGTATATAAGTGTCAAAATTCCATCTCCATACAGAGATAACTAAATAAATCTATGTAATAACAAATATTGTTCTGTACGATTCCGTATTATAAATTATTGCTTTCTCGCAAATTGCCATTCACAACACGTATTCAGATTACGGGCGGAATCGTTCTGCATTCCAGAAATTTCGACGGATTCGCGACTTCAAGTCGCGTGAACTCTTGCGGTTAAATAAACACTGACGTTCGTCAAGACAAGGAACATATCGATACAATTAACGAAGCCTATCTGCGTAAATGGTCACAAGCGGAATTACAACGAATGATACAACAAATTTTCGTCTTGTCATACTTAATTGCAAACCGACAACGACTAGACACACGAAACTCAACAATTCTAAGCAATTACAACGATTAATAGGTACTTGTATGCAGATAAACGAATAACAAGCAAAGCCGAGGTATATCGTTCGACTAATTTGCAATTCAGTACTTAACGCGGTAGACGCCGATCGATATTTAAACCTGGCTTTCATTTCTGATTAGCGATATTCTTTCGAAGAGGTCACGTTCGCCATTCTACAAAGAGAAACCGAAGTCGAATAATCCATAAATCGTTTATTAAATATTTTGTTTTTTCTATACAATTCCGTCGCGATGGTAACATCGGTGTCGCAAACCAGCTGTTGAAACGAAACATGTACATGGGGTCGTAAAAAGATGAAAACGAATAGCATAAATCAGGGGTTCATTCTACAATAAATATAACAAACACGTTTACACATGGAATGCTTCGCTATCAAAGTCGCGTCGATACAGTACAAAAGGAGTCGCGATACATTTTACAGACAAGTACATTTATTTGACACGTAAGTACGGTATAAAACGGAGACTCGTGTACAGATGGATTTTGTTATTTAGAGCTTCGGTTTCGTTACATCTATTCCATTGGACGAATAATTGCTCCGATTAGCGTACTCGAAATGTTCCACATCGCATTCGATACCGACGTGGCGATTCCAAAATCTAAGTATGTATACGGTCTCTCTTAACACCTAGAAAATCTTCTTCACAGCTGCCCTATTCTCTATGATAATCTATGTATATACCTCTATACATTGAGCTTTCTTTCGTTAACAGAGTCGTGATTCCTCCGCGATCACTGTAATATTGTAATATCGTTACACGTGTATCACGTGTACCTGTATATGTGTGTACAATATGTATATAGAATATGATATAATATATATATCACATACATATTTATATATTATATATATTTATATATTATATATGTTTATATATAAGCGATAATATAAACATATCGTACGTGTAAACTTGGTACATATAGATCTGAATGGGGACTCTGAACTTCCTTCTTTTGTTATCCGTCCAACGATATCGTTCAACAAGGATTCGTCGCTAAAAACGACAGATAAGGCGGAAGAACTGACGGGCAGCAATCGCTTCGGACTTCGGTCAAACGAAGGGAACGGAAATCCTCACGAAATCGTACAAAAGCCTGTGTTCCAATTTGATTTAATTCGACGTGTTACCATCATACTGCCTTCGTTACTGACTTTTAGAATATTGACGAATCCCCGCGAACAACTCTTTGCAAGAAATGTACATCTAAATACGTTTGTGTACACAAAGGACGACGAAACGAACGACATGTTATGTATAAATAAGACTGCGCTCGAACGGGAATCCACAGATCGTGACAGGATTCAGAAGTTGAAACGTGAAATGATCGCGAGAGAGGTGTCTGAGAGCACACAGGTACAATGTCCAGTATTCAAATAATTATACGTAAACTTTATTTCGTCAGATTTTTCATATTGTGTTAATGGTAAGTATGTATAAATATATACACGTATATGTATAATTCTTACGTGCCAGTTTCGTTTACGTTGTTACATTATGCGCTGTAATCGGATAAGTGATTAGTCCTTACACTTAAGGAAAGGAGATTCGGCGAACGCAAGAAGAATAAATAGGGTGAGAAAATAGAAGGAAAACACGCGTTTGCGTTCGTTGCATACTTTAGTCCCATTTTAAGTTAAGACAGCGAGAACCTAGGAGCCCTTGAAAGCCAGAAGGTCGCACTGTACTTTGGTTCTTCCTTTTTCTTTATTTTTCTGCCATCCGATGGAACTAAAATATAAGTCCTCGTTTAATTGAGAATCCGTACAACTTGTCGACAGGTCGAGACAAGGGTACATACGCGTTTGAACGTTATATCTTGTTAATGAAAATCTATGTACAAATATCGTGTAAAATATATACTAATGATACGTAAGAAGAGGCTAAGTTTCGAAAAAAGTTAGAAAGAGACCATATATCGTGCACGTGGTGAGAAACGAATAATTTTAAATAAACATAGAAACATTAAAGACGATTGTTCGAAGCGAAGTTGCTGAACGGACGAGTAGCAGCAAGTGAGAGCAAGTCAAGCGGCAAATGTAACAGAGTTAACAGAAAAACTTTAGTTGTTCACATTGTGAGTATTGAAATATGTACTTTATTAAGGGATACACGCGCAATGTGACAAAGAATTCAAAGTGTTTCGATGTATACGGATAAGAAGATCCGTCTCTGTTCGGAAGATAAGATAAAAATAATTCGTTTCTTTCTTAGTAACTGTTTCGCGATTATATAAATACTATCGATAAGAAATACTTCTTAAGAAGGATTTTGGTCTTTCGATACACGTATGTACATATATAACCTGAGCTGAGAGAAAAATAAAAATGGAATGTATTTTTAAAACTTCTTTTTTAATAATAATATAACAATATTCGGTTAAATATTCATGAACATCAACATACAGTATTCTTATCTACGTTACAAATCGTTAAGAGAAAAACGAAGTCTTTTTTACGTCCAAGAGTACAAAACTGTAGCAAAAACCTAAATTCACTTTCCCCTCTCCGAGTGGATATCGTGAGGCTAACTTTCACACATCTAAACCGAACATATATATTTTACAAAACGCGTTTACAAAATGAATAGCGAACACGGGGGCAAACAAGACGTTAACTAAAGTTTTTCCTAAGTCACTCTGCGAACGGTCTTTACACCAGGGGATACAAAAAGGTATCTGAATGGCGACGGTGACAGTATCTTTTCTTTCCATTTCCGTTTGTCTCGTTTAGCGAGAACGACGAGAATCCCACCGATAAAAATAAATAAAGGAAAGCGCATTATATTAAATATTGTACATTTATCGTGACCGATGCAGTGTTGGATCAGGATTCGAGGGGCTGGATCGGGAGAAAATTCTCATTGTCCCTCTCGAGACTTTTTTCCTCGGGGAAAAGAAAAAGAGACTGGGATGAAGAACGGTGTGAGTTCTTTCTTTTTTTACCTGGGGGGAGCGAGGGGGATAAATGTTACACTTGCGTCTCATTAATATTTAATTAGATAATCAATTCACTAGTTACGAAATGTCATAATAAAAAGTAGTACTCTATAGTTGGTATTTCAATAATAATAGCGTAATAATAATAATTATATTCGATAGTTTTGTTTGCAATTATCGTCTATCGAATAATTAATTAATTAATTAATTAATTAACGTTTACTCCATCATGATATAACCGCGGCCTATATTGTGTTTGATAATATATAAAAAGAAAAAAAAAAAAAAAGAAACAAATCGTATAATACATATATAGTATATATTATATATATATTATACAAATAAGATATATATATTGTTATTATATATATATATTACATATATATATATATGCAATACATATATAGTATATATAATACATATATAATATATAGTGTTGTATCGTTCGCTTTTCGTTACAATAATAAATTGTCCACGAACGCCGACGTACCAACAGATCCGACGTGCAAACCGCTTCCGTTTCATTCGTTTCTTTCTTCTTCTTTTTTATCATCTACAGAAGTAATTTTTCGCGAATCTACAATCCATCTCTTTCTCGGTGTTCGAACGCACTAAGAACCATTTTTACACTCGCAATTATGTGCTCGAACTATCTCCAGAAAGAGAAAACTCATTTTTCTTTGTATCTGTTGCACACACACACACCCATCATATATCGTACTTTTACGATTCTTTCGCAAATGAACGCCGATTCTTAGCAATTGTGTCATCTTCGTTAGTAATTAATTATTAATAAAATCAAACGATAAAATGACTCGTGTAGATCGCGATCGTCGGATCGGTACACGATAGCGTTCGATTGTTCGCTTTTAAAGACTTTACTACCAAAAAAGGTATACCACTTTCAGATTTACAACACTGCCCTAAACACAGCCATACTAAGCCAAATACTTTTGGGTCTTCATCATTACGATTACTCCTCTTTTTACTAGTAAAATCGTTTACTTAAATCTACAGTCGATAACCATCCGCATTTCGTAGATTGTTATTTTTTGTTCTTTGTATTACTCTGTTTCTTAATCTTTGCTTTTCGTTTTCAACTCATTTTTAGAAATTTCAGACGCACGACAGGATTAGTTTCTCAATCGATTTATAGTTGACCCGCTCGATTCAACTGCTATCACATAATTCTACATAACTATCTTTTTTTCTCTTTCTTTTTGTCCTTTCATATGACGATCTTGGAAAGACGAATCTACGACGTTCTTTCTATAAAACTAGTCCGAGGAACGAAGGACGTAGAGAAAAATCGGTGGATGGAGGACAGAAAGGGCGAGAAAGAGAATACATAACAAAAGGAATGTTTCGGAATCGTTTGACGATTCGCATTAACCGATTTATAAAGAAATTTAAAATAGTTTAAAAATAACAAAAAGCAATCTCTCGAATTTGAAACTTAATTGAGTGAAAGAAAACTGGTTGTCTTAAACGAACCATTCTCGTTAAACTTACCCCCGTCCAACCCCGCGATTAAAATTTTCAAGGCAAAGAACATTCGCCAATCGTTCGTTAGATTCTTTATTTTTATAAAAAAAAAAAAAAGAAAAATGCTTTTTGCCTCCTTTTATAACGAATTCAAAGGGTACCGATGTATATAAGACAAATGGAAATGTACGATGCTATATGCATATAGATATATCTGATGATAAATGTATCAGAATGAGTCAAATACATTTTTCAAGAGGTAACGTGTCTCTCAAACGGGTCATGATTTCTCTGGCTTTTTGTTTCGAATCGGACCGCGCTTTCGTCGACGGAAACGCCACGTTTAAATATGAATCTTACACCGGTTGCATATGCCATTAATGATTCTGATTATGATTAAATCGGTTATAGCTTGGTTACATGGTGGCTACATTGTACACCGTGTATTTAAAAAATATCCGACGATACGGACTTCCGAAGTACACCTTCACGCATCATTCGTTATCAGCTAATCATTTAAATAGGTATCGAAGAAAAAAGAGAGAGGAAAAGTTACACTTACAGTTTACTATAATACAGCACTGGCATAGTCACATACTTCGGTATGTATGTGTACTTGTATCTGTATTTGTATTTCTTTTTCTCGGGTTTATCGTGCACAGAGATATCCTATTATAATTATAACGCGTGTGTGTGGATCCCTTTCTCGCTTTTTTCCCGAATATTAACACTATACTTATATGTTTTGAATTTTTCTTTCGTGATAATATTAATAGTAATAATGGTAATAATAATAAGAAGAATAATAATAAAAATAATATTATCAATAATAATAATAGTAGTAGTAGTAGCAGTAGAGTAATAATAGTAATGATAATAATTAAGAATCAATAATAATTATATATAATAGCAATAATAATAATAATAATAATAATAAATTCATAATAGACAGGGAAATTAATAATAATCGTTATTATTATCGTAATAATAGTATAGTATGTACAGAACGGTTTTCATGCGAGGGTCCTTTTCGGTTACGCTTTGTAGCTACATATTTTGATTGAACTGTACATGTTGGACCCTCGGTTTGAAAAACTTTGACTGTTGTCAAAATTAACACGATTTATAAATCCTCCCATTAGTAAATAGCAGCTTGTGAATTTCTACTTTTTGGTTGCGACACCGTTAATCCGCGTTGTCTCGCCTGTCCTGTTATTAGGTTTCTTTCCCATAGGACAATTTAGCAGATTATTTTGAAGGTTAATTTCAGAATGATCCATAAAATTTAATGGCGCTAAGGTTTCGACACAACCTTCGGCAACCGTTGCGATCTCTTAATAACAAATTAACCTAAGTTAACATTACTTAACTTTCCACTAAATTCTTTTCTCCCTTCCTTACATACAATGTTGTTGATTTCTTTTTCAATATCTTTCCATTTTCATACAGTTCTTCTTTTTTCTCGTTATATACTTTGCATCTCGTCACGATAATAATAATAGTGGTATATAATAACTGCATATAATCGCTACGCTAATAATATTTGAACTATTAATTATTAATTAACATTAAGTATACACAACACATTTGTACGATTTCACTCAGCCTGCACGAGCAGCAGCGAGGGAAGGTGGTATAGATGAAAAAGTCATGTGTGTAAGGGGAATAAAAGTTTGGGCAGGGACATAGTGTGTGTTTCTTTTGTATATGTATGTGTATTTACGGGGAGAAAGTATTAATAGTCCCTCTTGATTTCATGTGTGTATAGTTTCAAATTAATTGTCTCTCGTCGTTCCACTGGTTCGCAATTGGGGAGCCGAGGTTGAGATACAAGAATACAGTAACGTAAGTTCAAGTGTCCATTGAGTCAGCTGTGGAATCTTCGCGGAGCATCTAAGCAGCACCACAACACGCTGTATCGCTCCTGCACCTTAACTCGGAGATAAAAAAAGGAAACACGCGTCATCCGGGATTAATTTGGTCGCACCAGTGGTACTCTGACCCGTCTCTGAACATCAGCACTTGGTCAGTGTACCGGACGTAAGTAGTTGTACCTGATCTCCACGAAGCTAGGAACGCAGAACGGATGGAAGTTACTCTCTCTGTTTTCATGACAGAGAGGTGGAACAGCGACCGTTCTTTCTAAACGGTTGACATACGATGCAAGATCATCGTTCGCCCACTAACATAGTCACTCCTGTTAACCGACTTCACTAACAGTCACTACAATCCTTCGACAAATTTTGAAAGTTGATCTTGTGGCGTCATGGGCGTCACTTCACTCGAGTCTGTGCCACTAGCGGGCGGTGGAGCTGGAGATGGATGATGCGGCATGGTACCCGGGTGACCAGTCGGTGCACCAGTTCCACCACTCAGCTGCGAAAGCATCATTTCACTTGGCCCACCGAGTTCATGAGCCGGTGAATGTGTTGGTGTACCATGAGGTGGATGATGATGAGGCGATGGCACCGGCCCTGATCGAGGAGAAGGAACTGGCTGATTACGTGGAGAAGGAACCGGTCGTGGGGAAGGATTTGGTTGAGGAGAACGAATTGGCGGTGGAGATCGAACGGACTGCATTAATTGTTGCTGTACAGAAATCCCTGGAGGCCCCATCACACCTTGCGGAGAAGGTACCGGAGGCGGTGTTGGTTTTAAGCCAGGTTGACCGTATCCTTGTTCGCTAAAGCCACCATAACCTGGAGAAGAATACGCGGAATCGTGGCAAGCGTTAGACCACGAACCAAGCGGCTCGACGAATCTCGTTTTCTCCAGAATTAAATAATTCTTACCGAGAAGGGGCGGCCTTATAGGTCGCTGTTGACCGTAAGGCGGTGCTGGTGGTTGCGTAAATTGTTGTTGTTGTTGTTGCTGCTGCTGCTGCTGCTGCTGCGGGTGTTGTTGCTGCTGCGACGGGTGTTGGTGCCTTTGCAATACCAGCATTTGCTGTTTATACCACTGTGGTGGTTGCTGCTGTACAGGTTGCTGCTGTTGCTGCTGCTGCTGTTGTTGTTGATTTAGCATTGCCTGTATTTGCATTCTGCCTTGCTGTTGTTGCTGTTGCTGGTGCTGCTGCTGCTGCTGATGCTGTTGCTGCTGCTGCTGCTGCTGAGACATTATATGCTGCAGAGCAGGTTGTTGCTGCGGCTGATTAGGACCCAAAGGTCCGCCCACTCCTCCACCATATTGACCACTTTGTTGTTGGTTTAGAGCAAGTGCCTAGTAATTTAAAAAATTATATGGTAATAGAAATTATTAAAATCGAAAATGTCAGCAGACAAATAATATAGGAGAAATTAATCGTCATACCCGTTGTTTGATAAAAGCAGCCATAATCGGTGGATTGCTTTTGAGTATTTGAAGTATTTGGTTTTGTTGTTCAGGAGTATGGGGATTCTTAAGAGTTTGCATAAGTTGCTGTAATACATGCTTGTGCATGTTGCTTTGAGTTTGAGGACCAACTTGATTAACCGGACCACCGAGAACTCCAGTTTGCCTAGGCATCTGTCCTCCCATAGCTATTGCTGGCTGCCCTTGATGTTGTTGCTGCTGCTGCATTAACTGTTGCGGCGTTTGCTGTCTCAAACCAGGATTCTGTTGCATCAGTGCACTTGGCTGATACCTACTGTAAATAAATAAGGTGTAGCTTTAATACCTCTTTTTATGATACATATCTGTGTACGGTATTTTAATTATTATATTCAATAGCTCACCTTGCCGTCCATTGATCCATTGGAATAAGATGTGTACCGCCAGGATTTGGCATTTGTACAGGCATTGGCCGTTGCATTGGAGGTGGTGGCATTACGCCACCCGTTTGTCCTCCTACGCCAACTCCAGCACCAACTCCACCACCTGGCGTTACTTTACCATAACCATGCGGTACTTGTTGCCGTGCAGCTTCTTCTTGTACTTGCTTAACAACTTGGAGAACGTGAGCAGGTGGCGTTTGAGTTCCAGGTTTCAATCCTATTCCAGGTTGATGTGGCGAAGGTAAATTGGTAGGACTGACACCTGGTTTCATAGCAACACCTGTGGTCATAGTAACGTTTGAACTTTGTTGTCCGGATTGCATCGCTCCCACTGGACCTGTGGGTCTGCTATTCATCGCAGCCATTCGCCTCCTGAAACAGATTAAAAAGAAAGATATACATCTAACTTATATACATAGGATATACATACGCCTAGTTATCTTTGAAAATTATTATTCTAACATTGTTGTTGTTGTTGTTGTTGTTGTTGTTGTTGTTATTACTACTACTACTACTACTACTACTACTACTACTACTACTACTACTACTACTACTACTGACGTATTTACCTTAACAACTGCGCTTGTTGTAGTCGCTGTTGAAGCTGTTGTTGTTTCAACTTATGTTTGATGTTCGAACAGAATGGAACAAGACATTTAGTCTCTTGGCAGTGTTTAGCATGATAACAGCACAACGCTATCAATTGTTTACAGATTGGACAGCCACCGTTCGTCTTTCGTTTGCAAACTTTAGTATGCGTTACTACTCTCTTCATCTTTTGACAACTTGTTAAACGACAGTTAGCATCTCTACACTGGCATGCGTGCACCAACGATTGAATACATCTTTGAATTGAAAGTTTACGCGCCTCCTATTATAAAATAAAAATATTTATTATAAATATTCATAGCAAAATTATTGATATATTCAGTTAATAAAAATATATTTTTACCTGTGGATTAGCTTGTTTAGCATCGGCCGGCGATGAACCATCGTCCAAATCTAAACCAAGTTTTTCCATATGGTGAGGATGACCGTCTTTTTCTTTACAGCTTATACACAAATCAAAATCCTAACATAATAAATAATAACATTAGATTGTTTGAAAATAGGATGAAACATGTTTACAGATGATTGTTTTAATACTTACATCACAAACCGTACAATGATATCTTGTTTCTACGTGGCTCTTACAATTATTGCAAGTATAAACAAACTTGTCTTGACCTTGGTTGTGCAATTCGTATAGCATAGACATAGAACTAAATTTCGCGCGCCTTAAGGAAGAGAATTCATAATGTCTTTCTCTAGCCATTGTAAGAAAAGCATCGCGGCCATCCATAAGGTCACAATTAATAACTGGATCAGGATCTTGAATAGGCTAAAACGTGCATTATTTTCGAACGTAAGAATACGATTCGATTATTTAAAAAAATAATAAATATAAATTAATCCTAAATACTTACTGCTAAACTGGCTGCACTTTGAGCACTATGCAACCTAATAACAAAGAATACTTCTTTATGTTTCTCCATAGTGGCAAAAATTTTCGCTGAAAGATCATTTCCTGTTTGTGGGGTATTAGATTTTTTACTATTTTTTCTTTGATTTGCTTTGGATTTATTGGATTTCTTAGCTTTCTTTTGCCCTTTCTTTTTGCCGTCTGGCCCTGTTTCAGAATCCTCTGACAATGAGAAAATCTGTAACAAAAAGTTGTATAGATCATGATTAGTTCTTTGTTATCTACCATCTCCAATAATACATCACTAAACTATACTTACTGCATTAGCAGCGGCAGCTTCCGCAGCTTCCGCTTGTTTACGTTTTTCCTCTTCTTCTTGATCTAATTCCTTGATACTTTCTTCTAAAACATTCGGCCAAAAATCACCTTCAAAATATGGTAAGTCAGCTGCAGATGTAAGTTTATCTTCCATCGCTTGTTTTAAAATATCCTGAAATTAATAAATAGAAAAAATTAACCTCCAATTTTTATAATTTTTAAATTGTAAACAGAAACATTTAACTTTAATTGTAGTCTGCTAATCCTATGTTTAAATTTATAAGTTCAATGTAAACATTAGCTTCTGCAGACATTAATTTTAGTCTCTTCTGACACCCAAGAATGACAATTAGTTCTCAGGAAACACGTGAGACTTTATAAGATGTGTTCAGATTAGTTATGTGTTAATACTAACTTTATAATCGAGCACGATCCTTTCAACCATGCCTTTGTCTAACATTTTCTTATACCATTCTTGTAATCTTTTAGGCTTTGGAATCTTTTGTTCTTGCGGGTGGCAGTGGAAAATGTAATCATCACCTTCAGAAGGAGGACAAGCCCAAATATGAGCCATTGTATATCTATACGAAAAGAAAAGTTTGTAATAAAAATATTAATACTGAAAATCTCAATTTCAATAAACAAAGTTCAATTTACCCCAATTGTTTTGCATAATCCAAGTATCCAAGAAGAATTTCGTGATATACTGCTGTTCGGAACTGTCTAGGCCGGAAAAAGTGTACAGAATCCAAATACGCAATATAAACTCTTCGAGTATTAGGTGGTGTACACTCACTACCATATTCTTGCACATGCATACCGAAGAAACATACATCAGTCCCATCAACTTCTTCAAATGCAAACAAAGCTTTTGCTCTATACGGAAATTCACCAGGCATTTCACCATTTTCCACAAATCGACTTCTCATTCCTGGTTTCACTTCGACAACTTTATCACTGGATGCTACAACTCTAATTGCAACTTCTCCAGCACCAGCTTCTTTTTTCTTTAAGAAATTATTCACACGTGTTTCGATATAGGTACCTAATTTAGTAACCGGTAAACGTTTAGCGTTAAATTTATTTTCTTTACGTTTTTGACCCTTTTTCTTCAAGCAATTATCACAAGTAAATCTACAAGAAAAGGTCTAGTTATAAGAACTACACTATTTATATTTATTTCATAAGAAAATGTTTTACTTACCCTAAAGGCCAAATTGATTCCATGTGAAGCACGCATATCTGATGTACCTTTCTACCGCAATCTGTACATACAACAAAAGGCTCCAATTCCAAATGATCGTTCTTCATTTCCTGGAACTGTTCCTTTTTAATGGCACTGTAATAAAATATAATAATTTAATTTCATGTGTGTATATATAATACATATCTGTATATATAACAAATGTTGACGATATATTTATTTCAAAACTTACGTTTGTGGTTGCGTTGGATCATCTCCTAACGTCACAGTATCACCAGGAATGTCGTTGAAACATTTCTGACAGAAGGTGTATCTGTCGGAAACAAGACCATATGCCTTTAGACTACTGTTCCAACCAATAGTGTTTAGATCCAAATTTCAATTCGTCAATGTCATGCGTGCATCATACGAAGATCAATTTTTTCACGCCCCAATCGATGTATCCAAATGTCGAGTATCCAATTTTGATAAATATTTGTTTGTATTTGCAATTATACACATGCAAGTAGTGTTTTGCCAATTGTAATATGTTTGGATCCGTTTCGTTATATTTTTATTATTATTTTTTATTCCAAAAATTGTAGGAAGTCATCATTTCATTTAATGAACATATTTTTTTCATTATTTTTCATTTATCACAAATACAATTTGTTTTACATTTATTTATGTTTTCATTTTAAATGTCAGGTATCCAATTTCAATCGTCCAATTTCCAAGTATCAATTTTCGTGGCATGAAGTAGTAGAGTCAGAAAGAAGCAAGGGGCACGGGCAACACAAGAAGCAAGCAGCAAACAAGGATTTGTGTGTGCGTGCGCAACCCATGGGTAGAGCGAAGGTAACATACAAAGAAGAGAAGAGTGCCATAGTTAGACACCATATAATATATACATAAATTACTTAGTTGCATATACTCAAGAGTATTTAACAAATGACTTCCTTCGGTTAAAAATTCTTTTGCACATTCTAAATTATTTATAAAGCGAAATATATATTTAAAAAGCATCTAATTTTAAGGATGACTATAGAAAGCTCTATATCCCTTAAGTATATGCGTAATAAAATTTCAACTTCATATGTGCGAACGTTACGAAACAATGCATTCATTGACAAAT
This sequence comes from Bombus pyrosoma, assembly GCF_014825855.1. Taxonomy (NCBI): domain Eukaryota; kingdom Metazoa; phylum Arthropoda; class Insecta; order Hymenoptera; family Apidae; genus Bombus; species Bombus pyrosoma. Next base: position 7,224,486 of record NC_057771.1, on the reverse strand, counting down.
GTTTCATAATTGTAATAAAAAACGTAAAAAAAGAAACGTGTTGGTCAGGAGACTGGCCTGTATCAGCTGATATAACCGAAACAGGTTAATTAGCCTGCCAAGTTAATCTGGCGTATCCGATTATAGAACATTTTTCTATAAATAAAAATGTACCATGAAAGTCGAATGCGCCTAAAGGCAACTTGAACTTCGAAAACTTAACAGGTATAGCTAATGTCAGTAATCTTTGAAGACAGCTGGGAGCAACAGAAGTCATTAACAAGATATCTAATTATCTAAGTAAAGAAATTACTAAAGGGCAAGATGGAGATAAAACCTACTAACATATTCCCTTCATGCAGAGAGAGACTATTTTTTCAATTATTAAATGAATTTTCCTGTTTTACATAGTTATTTGACTAAAACTCTTCCATATTACTGACCTATTTTGATAGGAGTAGTACTTTGCATCTCTTGGTATTGTACAAAGCTGCTTTCCATAACAACATAGTACTTGTGGATTGAATGTGTATTTTCTTCCGCAGCAATATCCCAAGGCTTGCATTACAGGATCTATTTCTTGCTCAAAGACTTCGGAAAGCTAAAATCAATGAAAAGATTTGTAATTTGAAAGTCATTATTGATATCAGTGCGCGCTGATCGGATGATTCAGAAATAAACATACCTTTGTACAGTATCTGTAAACACGTGATGTTTTACGATTGTAAAGCCATGCATTATCAAACATCATCCATACGTCATCCACATATTCCCATGGATCACTGTATTGCCCTGTATCTAGTTTCCTTTTGATCGTTGAAAGATCCATCGGTTTTTTAACAATATCAAAGTAATCAGGAATTCCCAATGCTTGAGGATCGACGGGTTGTCTAAATGGTATAGATTCTGGATCTTGGCGATAAAGTTTTTCTAATGTTGGCATTAATGCTTGCCGCAATTCATCTGGTTTGAATAAACACAACCGTTTCTTATCGGTTGACGTTCCGCTTGGTTGTATCGGTTCAGGAACTAATGGTTTAATATCTGGCGTTGTTGTGTCCTGACTGGATATTGGTGTTACAGGTTCTTCCTTAATACTAATAGGTTCTTCTTTTATAATACTCTCACTGGATCCTTCCTCCATTGGTTCTGTTTTAATTTCAGTTTTAATAGACACCTCATTATTAACACTTTTACCTCCATCCATCCTATGATTCTCAGAACCATCTTCTGTTTTGATTTCCATTTTCATACTTTCTTCCTTAATAGAATCCAATTTTCCCTTATTGTTATTCATTGGTGGACTAGGAGAATTATCACGATCTAAAGCGGCCGTAATAGCAGCCATTTGCGAAGACATAGACGAAGTTCTCGGTGCATTTAATGCAGCCCTCTCCTGAGATGTCATGCCTTTTCCAAGACTTGCAAGGCCGGCAGGAGATGGTGTAGTAGCAGGATGAGGTGGTGTTTGGTTGGCGGAAGAAACTGTCTGATTTGGAGTCATTAATGAAGGAACTAGTGGCGTATTAGGCGTGGAAGTTGTAGATTGAGGTCCATTCGTCGTTGTTGCTGGGCCGGGACTAGGTCCACTAGAAGCAGGAGGTGGTATCGTTTGTGGAGTTGATGTACTGATGCCATTATCGTTAGGTGTTGAAACTGAAAGAGGCCGACTATTGTTGAATTGATTTTGCTGTTGATTGTTTTGTTGTTGCATACTGCTAAATGGTGACGGCGTTTGCGGCATTGAGGTTGTCGTAGCGTTTTGATTCGAAGTACTTGTTGGTTGTTGCGGCTGTGACTGACTTGATTGTTGTTGAGGCTGAGGTTGTGATGGCGGCTGCTGCTGTTGCTGCTGCTGCTGATGTTGGTGCGCAATTGCTGCTTGAGCTTGCGCTAATCTAACTTTCATAATATCAGAATATTGATGTTGATTCTGTACAGGCGAACTGTTAGGTAAACCGGAAGTACCATTTGAGGTTGGGAATTGACTAGTTGTTGCAGACGTAGTAGTTGTTGTTAAACTTGATTGTGACATTTGTGGTTGTCCAAAAGGACTGAGACCAGGATTTGAAACGACATTGGGATTAGAAGTTGATTGTCCATTTGGACTAGGGCCAGGTGGGCCAACCAAAATTCCTGACTGCTGCTGCTGCTGCTGCTGCTGTTGTTGCTGCTGCTGCTGTTGCATTTGTTGCTGAACTTGAACTTGAGCCTGAGCTTGAGCTTGAGCCTGAGCCTGGGCCTGGGCCTGGGCCTGTGCTTGAGCCTGAGCTTGGACGTTTGTTTGGGACTGGACCTGTACTTGTTGCGTTTGTTGTTGTTGAGGGAACTGCATTCTATTGTGCGGAATGCCCATTGCAGGTAAATTTCCAAGCGTCATACTTGGCGAATGACTACGCAAACTAGGAGTAACTGTTCCAACTGGTCGTGATGGTGGAACGGTACCAACACCTGGGGGAGCACATGGCCTTAAACCTGAGCCAGATGTTCCTGCAGGTTGTGGTTGTTGTTGCTGCTGAGCTTGTAACTGTTGTTGTTGTTGTTCTTTCCGCTTTTGTCGTTTTTCCTCTAATTCTTTTTGAATTTTGTATATTTTTTCGGCAAGCAAATGATAATATTCTGATCTTGAATTCGCCATTTCATACATGTCGCCTTCAACTTTCCTTGCATATGCAACAAGATTATGCATTCTTTTATCGAGCATAGCTTGTGGATCGGGAGTTGGAAATATTGCTTGAACCAATTTATGAACGAGATGATTTCTAAGATCTGGTGTTACAGTTTGATGCCAATCCTTTGATTCCTGCACCGATGTTGCCGTTACTTGACTTGGTTGAAGTCCAGCTGGAAGCTGAAGATTAGCTAACCTATTTTCACTTGGAACACTAAGTTGTCCTGAATCATTCAAACCAAATAGTTGCTGCATATTAACAGATTGTTGTATATTAGCGGCAGTTGCTGCAGCAGCAGGCGTAGGACCACTGGTAGGTGCTGCTTGATTACCAGCAACTCCGACTGTATTAGGATCAGAATTTAAAGGGAGAGAAACATTTGGAGCAACAACTTGTTGCCCGGCGCCAACTACAGATTGACCGGGTGCATTCTGAGTTGGAGGTTGAGCTAATCTAACGTTTCCTATCGCACCGGGTGCTCCTTGCATGCTTGGTGTTGGCATTCTTCTAGTTACGCATTGAGCAACCAAACCACCAGTTGTTGTAGTAGGACATGGAATACCCAACGCATCGTATGCTCTTCTCATTTCTGTTTGACTCGGATTTGGTTGACTATTTGGTTGTGTCGTAGATGCTGCAGCAGCATTTGTTGTTTTATTTTTGTTTGCTTGTTTCAAGGGTAAACACACCGGACAATCGTTACGATTGCAGTGTTTCCAGTGACTAATAATTTGTCTCGAAGAGCTACAGTGTGGCACTGTACAGTTTTTCCCTGCTTGACAAGCAGTCATGTGAGTCAATACATTTTTCATGGTTTTACAGTCTGGCAACGAACATTGCCAAACTTCACCGTTTGCTTGACTTTCGCGTCGTTGACACTTATGCGCATGAAGTAGAAGAACTAGTTGTTGCTGAATAAGTTTGCGTTTTTCTGGATCAGCAGTTGATTTTGTAGCACCTAGTAACATGAATATTAACATAGTTAAATTTCGTTAATGAAATAGATTGACTTAAAAATAAAAACGAATAATTACCAGTTGGCGCACCAGTACCGGGTATTTGGCCCTGAGTAGCTTGTTGTGGTCCAGGTTGACCTCCACTTGGTGCACCAGACTGAGGTTGAGCTGGACTTGGAGCAGGTGGTTGAGCTTGTTGTGCCATGCCACCTTCTTGACCACCCACAACATTTGTGGAGCCAATAGGACCTGCGGTTCCTCCAAATCTACTACCTTGCATGGCAGTCATGTTTGTCCCCACTCCTTTTGGTTGTGGTGTAACAACTCCAACAGGACTGTTAGTACATACAGTAACGCCAGGCCCCTGTCCACTAGCTGGAGATCCTGATTAAAAATTGTATATTTAAATATATCTTAAAATTATCTTACCAATTACATATATAACTGCTATAATTACCATAACCATAAGGACTTGATGCACTTATTTGCCCCATATTTGGCATATTTGTCATATTTGGGGGTGCCTGGATTCTTGGACCTCCCTGACCAGGACCAACGATACCAACTTGATGTACTTGTTGATGTGGACTTTGACCCCTTGCTGGTCCAACCATATGAGCTTGTTGCTGTTGTTGCATTGCTACAGCTCTAGTATTCATTATTCCAGGTCCATTTTGCATTTGAGCAACACCATGTGGCCCACTAGGATGATGAATTCCTCCTTGTGTATTAGGGGCCATCATGGTTACCTAAACCATAGAATGTTTAGATTGTATATTCTACACAAAATACTGTTTTCATATATATATTGATTTCACTATAACTCACAGTGTTTAAAGGTTGCTTATTCAAGCTGTTGGTTACAATTAAACTTCCACCTGCCATTCCACCCATATTGTTATTTCCACTAGCACTACTGGTCATAACAAGAGCAGAATTTATTCCACCTGGCATTGACATGGTAGGATTACTTCCAGCCATGCTCATTGACGATTGAAGGCCTCCCATTGAATTCGCAATGGACATTTGATTATTTGCCAAGGAACTGGCTATACTACTTGGTAAATTTCCCAGACTCACGACCATTTGTGGATCAACTACTTTAGAGACAGAAACATTTGGTGGAGATTGCATATTTGGACTTTTATTACCCAAAGTTCCAGCAGCCATTGCTAGAGAATTTGCAACCAAATTTTTGTTGCCCTGTTTCAAAAAAGATTAAAATTAAACAGTATTTCTTGTGTGTGTATATATATATATATATATATATATATACACACATAATATTCATAACATATAATTTATATATACGAACTTGCTGTTGTATTAGATGATGTGAAAGTTGTTGTTGCTGTACATGTTGTCTAAGTTCTGAATCAAGCGCACCATTTTGCTGCCCTGGGCCTGGGCCTGTTGCTGGTGGCTTAGCACTTTCAGTTGCAGAACCCCAAGATCCCGATGACAACAGATCATCAGGTAGATCATTTTCAAGATCAAACATATCTGTGTTTGTTATATAATCTGAGAATAAAAATTTGCATTAGTAACAGCATTATGGTATGCATGTTGCTGTGAAAGATACTGGTTACTACAAAAGTAAAATATCTAATTGTAGCCACTGAACCATGATATCAAGCATGTTGTACATTAAAACTGAAGATCTTCTTTAGGCTACAAAATTCATAGAAGAGTTCGATAACACAACTGAATAATTACTTTTCTAGATAACCAGTTTAGAAAATTATTGACAAATTATGATATTAAATGTAACATATACCATAGAGACCAAAAAACCATTAGTAAATGATATAAAGATAAGATTCAGCACCGTCACCATAGCTTCTATCTAAAGATTTAATAGTAAAATCTTTGTACTACCATATAATGTAGTTGCTTGTTGTATAATATACCTGCATGTAAGTATACATGCACATATATGCATACATGAATACATTTTATGACATTTATGTACATATCACATTTTAAATTGCAGAAGCTTGTATTTGTTCAAATTATACTAGCCTACAGTGTTTGAAAAATACATTTGTCATATAAAAATATCTCTTTAACTTACTTGACTATCCATGATTGACCATACAACAACGGAGAAAAAAGGGGTCAAATGCAAATTTAAACAAAAAATAGAAAAAGAAAATAAAACAAAAAGATTCTACACAAACTACTGTAAATATAAACAAACAAATACATAAATAAATAAGACATGAGACATACACTGTGTGAGCATAACTTAAAGGAGTTTATACTACAGCAGAATAAAAATTTCTTCACAATAAAGACGTGCTAAACTACAAAAGCAGCAAAGCTACTGATGGCAAACTTTAGAGTAGACAGTCATGCGAAGAAATCATAGTCACTCTAAAGAGTATTTACAACTGTTCGTAAACGGAATGTTTTTTAATGTTGTAACATTAAAAAAAAGTTTCTGAAACTCTTACAAATAATATAGATCAGTTTATTTCAATTATGATATCAATTACCTACAAAGTATAAAAACGATTATGTACAAAACATCATAGTTACCTACCTAACAACCTAGTTCAACTTTATCTCATTGAAGATATAATCGCATTTTATTTAAAAATTTATACACAATATTTAATACAGTTTTATCCTAATGTAAAGTTTTAGAGCTCTGTACATGTGTGTCGCATGTCCATATTACATTACCACTCAATGCTTGAAGCTCACAGCATATCTATTTATATTTTTTCTATTATAAGTTAAATTGAAACATTTTTTTCCCTATAGTACTTAGAGTGATCCAATTTTTCTCCAGTATCATATAAAAGAAACAAATCTTTCTCAATTATAAGGCAATATATTACATTTATTTATTCTTATATTCTATCATATAAGTAAAACAGTATAATCCTCATGTTCATTGTGGGTTTTACAAATAACAACAATAAATCAACTTTATTGAACCATAGTGACAATATGCCAAAACTATATACATTTCTTTTATAATATAAAAATTACGAATTATTTTAGCAATAAATTATGACATAAATTGGAAGTAATTAAATGATTTTACAACTTTATGATACTAATAAATGAGATGAATGGACAGATAAACAAATTCTGTAGTGCTGGACTTAATGTTTTTGAACTTTTTGCTGGGTTTTGTAATAATATTTACTTCTTTTCTGGATGGTATGGTTGTTCCAATGTGGCTGCAGCTGATGCTGTTGCAGATGAAGCTGCTGTTGTGGCGGGCCCTGCATTTGTTGCATGTTACCACTGCCACCTCCCCCGTAGTTTGTATAAGCATGGTGCATCATTAGAGGCGCCATACCCACTACATATATCACAGTTTTTATTTCAGACTGTGGAAAAACTGTCTATGCTTTCTGGATCACAGTTTTTAAGCAGCAGAAATAGTCTAAATTTTCTTTCAAATGCAACTAATTGGTATAGATGAATTAATATCTCTAATCCTGAAAAAGAAAGACTATGTCTGCCACTTTGTGTAACCTGACTAAATCTCGTGATTGACACATCAAGTATTTAAGTGACACAGTCATCACCAAATCGATATGGGATTATATGAAATATTATTGAGTTCAGAAACTGTTAAGGTGATCAGGTAGCACTTAAAGAAAATAAGAATCAAGAGATGGTTAGCGCATCAATCATGCCAGCATGTCTTTTTTTAATAATTATTCAAACTTCCATGCATTTGCCATGCACTACAAAAATAAAATGAGAACTAAATTTAAAGACAACTAAAAAATTTACAATATACTATTATTTTGTTTAGGTTAAATTTAAATAATAGAAAGAACGTGCAACAAGACAGAAGTTACAGATTATTTAGTACAAACAATTTTTTTTTTAAACACGAAATAGTTCTATAACCTCTGAGCAAAATTTATACACCATATCCAAATTGCCCAAACTTCCAACAACCAATAATTTGGAACTTTCTAATAATTTATTTTTTATTAAGAATAACTATATATAATGATTTATTAATATCAAAATATGTAAAAACATTGTAGGATAAAAACTCAACCCAAAACATTCATTAATGCCAATACTGTCACAACTGAAAATATTTCTTAAATATCTCTGTTTCCTGACATGACTTTCCGTATAAATTCATACGAATAATTACAATTTCGTAGAACAATTTAAAATAATTTATCGGATAATAAGTAGCGAGTAATAACACGTTAGACAATTGATAAAGTAATCAATTTCCGCAATAGCATTTCTTGAATAATTTAGGTTAGTTTATAAACAGTTAACTAATAACAAAATAGAGATTTTGATCGACAAAACACGAAAGAATTACACAATTTTAGAGTATGCCGAATAGAGGGTCCTGTCAAAGGGTAATAATGTAACACTTGTAACATGAAACAATAATAACCAGCTACAACCACAGCACTTTCCTGAAAGTTTAAAACCTATACAAAAATGTTGTGGAAAGAGAGAAAGAGAGAGAGGGAGAGAGGGAGAGAGAGAGAGATTATCTATCAGACACATTGTTTTCGATAAAGGTAAATGATACAAAGACAATAACAAAAGGGTGCATTTCTTGAAAAACGAAGGCACCGAGACATGTGGTCAATTTTGCTCAAAGGTTGCACCCGTCAACGAATTGACAGTATGCCTCTAATAAATCAAAGAGCATATATTTCTTAATATAATAAGAAAGATATATGCCTGTGGTATCACGTAATTAGAAAAACGGCGTATGTGCTACTTGCGACGTTTCATCCCCGAAAGGTTAGTCGCGATAGCGACTCTATTGCGAAGAAAGTTTACCGTGATGAAAATGAAAGAACTTACCCGCGGAATCCGAAGTCCCCTGAAAAGGATCTCCGAGCTTCGGCCGCTTATTCGGTGGCCCGTCCACCAGGTGGTCGGCCATGGTTTCTTTTCAGGGTTAATTATTTCTTGTGTTTCAGGCTGTTTACTCCTGGTAGCAAGTAAGCGGCGGCGGCAGCAAGTCAGGACGACCGCACGCACGCACGCACGCACGCACGCAACCAGGCACGCACGCAGGCACGTATACACGGGTATACACACACGAACGAAACGCTGCACTACGCCACTAGAAGATCGGTACTAGTGCTGATGATGCTGTTACTGCTGCTGCTGATGCTATTGCTGCTTCCTCCTCTTCGGTGAAGCCGCGAAAATTCACCAAGCTCTTAGCGTATTCACAAGCATGACAATAACAATGAAAACCGCGGCGCGTGGAGCGTCCCCGAGCACGCTTTGATACACGATCAACCATTGGGCATCGTCGGGGGTACGTCGAACCCCGCGCTCAAAGCCCACACACACAGTAAATTTTTCAATGGGCGCACAGGCCACTCGCACGACGACGGGACAGGCCGAGAAGTTAACTAGACTATCGGTATCACAATATCGAAGATCACCACTTCGACTTAAATGCACACCACTACCAAACGAGTTCTCACGTTATATTCGGTTTAGTCGGTCGCACACGACTCGTCAAACACTCGAGTGTGGCGAACTGGCTGCGCGCACGGCGCTAGCTCGCAGCAACGATATCGCTCTCGAGGCCCGCTGGCACCATCTTTCTCTCCTCTTCTCTCGCCTTGGCACACTGCGACACGGGGCGCGCGAATGATCACCGCGGACGCAGCTCGCTTTCCCCACACATTCGAGGCAATCACGGACGCCAGGAGGCGAAGACGATGAAATGAGTCGGTTCCGGGGCGGCCACCGCGCGCCACAGAAATTCGCTCGGGAAAAGCGATCGCGAGAGTTCCGCACCGCACGAGTATCGGCTAACGTAAAATGGCGGCTGCTGTTGACGAGAAGTTTTTCTACGCTTGTCAGAAAATGTCCGACTGGTTCCGTATAGTTGCCGTGACGTTAGACCAGCCACCTGATTGGTCCTTGTGATCACGTGACATGATCGTTGCCTACTATTGGTCAAACTGCTGCGAGGCCACGAACGCTGCGATTACGTTCACGCCGCCGGTCTAACAGCCGCGAGAATTTCGTTTATTCCTCTGCCGCCATTTGATAAAGGCCGGTCTCGCATAGTGGTTGTAAGATGCTCTTTGAATTAGATTCATTATTGGCACAGAATACGTTCCTAGCCAAATTTAACGAAATAAATAACTTAATAACTAATCACGCTATTCTCCGCTCTAGTGGTGTTCACGGCTTCAGAAACTTGAAAAAGAGGCCTAGCCTAATTATTCCTTGTTGCCGGAAAACATTGAGACAGTGATTCATACGATTCGAGTTTTAGGGGAGACACATTCATTCAGCCTTTCGCAATTTACTATTTTCTGTATATACGTTGCAAACGTTATTTCATTTTATTTCTATATATATAAAATAATAATCTTTCAACATTCATTATAGTGTACTATAAGTAAAACGTTTGTAAACGTAAACCCTACGTATACGCAACGTCTTTGTTGAAATGAAATATTTTCATAATCTATCTATAATGTATTTGATTGTACGACTATAAGTATGTCCACTGGACATAACCTCCAGAATTTTTGCGAGTACATATTATATAATACGAATAACCAAATCATTCGATACATAGATATACTGTGTATGTTTCTTTTTCATAGTAAACAGATCATCTTTTTAGAAAATTACCAGTTGGTTTACGGAATAATGAGAATTTAGATTTGTTTGAAAATTGTACTCTTCAAATATCTTTTCATCTGATTCATTAACTGAAACTCATTAATTACATATATATATATATATATATATATATATATATATATATATATTCATTTGTACTAATAATCACTTTCTCTTTTATAATTACAAGACTAAAATATTTGCGCGGTTATGTTCATAATGAACAACCTGCGCTCTGCAGTATCGTATCCTGACAAAGATTTATATGCCGTATGTCGTGAACATTGAAAAAATAAAAAATCGACTTTGTTAATGCGTTTACAAAGCCGAGAGTGTCAAAGGGATATCGTTACAAGATGGCCAGGGATTTCTCGATCGACAGGTTAAAAGGAAGAATGTATACAAGGTGGGGAGACGGGAGATTGCGTTGCGCAGAACGTCCTCTCTTCGAGAAAGAGAATCTGACTCGTGAATAGGTGCGAACGGCACGCGACTAGCTGCACGCATATATTGTGCGTGAACTTGCTTCCATCTTCCTTTTCCTGCTCTGTTCCTTTTCGCTCTTTCAGTTGTGTGTTTGTTGTGTGGTCACGCGCGCGCGCGCGATAGTGTCAGATACAGAGAATTGTGTAAAGAAAGAGGTGAACGCGAGAAGAGAGGGAGAATTGGAAATGGGACGGGAACTGGATGACGCCGTGGCAGCAGCCACCTAGCCACCCATCTCAGTGACAGCGACTCTTTACTCTTTGTGGAGTGTTGCTAGTCGCTTACATCGCTTTATTTCTGTCGACTATATAATGTTACAGTCCCTTTGATAGTCTCTTAGTAATACGTAAATGCTTTTTTTTTGATAAGAGTTTTTACGATGTCAAGTATTTATTATCGTTCCTTAGTTTAGGGTTGAAATCTGTATCATTCTGACTAGGCATAATAACTTATATGTAGGACCACCTAGCCGATTTTCATTCAGCAAGCTGTACTTCTGATAATTGAAACAAATTTCTTTACTGCCATGAAAAACATAATTTACTTGTTCATTAATCACAATTTTATTTACTATAATCGGGCTTATAAAAATAGATTTTGATATTTATTCACTTAATGTTCCAACATACTTAAATTACAAATTTTTTTTCACATCTATTAAATCTAGAAAATTTGTAATTGAATCTAAATGTTCAAATTTTTTAATCAAATTTTCATGATTCTGAATGAATGTTGTGTATGTTCTTCAAAATTCTTATTTTATGACAGCTTTGGAAAATTAGGTGGTAGATTGGAAAAAATAAACGGAAGAAATTTTTAATTAATACTAATTCTCCATTTTTTCACAATCATTGGATATATTTAGATACACAATTATACAATTGAAAACACAACAACATCATAGCATTATTAATATATCAACTTTTAATGTAAAACAGCTGCCAATACTATTATCTATATATGTACTAGAAGTAATAAATTAAAAAACTAAAATAAAAGATACAAAATAATTATTTGAGATTTTTGAGTTTAAACTTTATTACTATACTATGCACGTAAAAATAAGGACAATCAGTTCTCAAAGGTCGTGGATGTTGCTGATGCTGGACTTGTAACTGTCGTTGTTTTTTCCGTTTTTGTCTTTTCTACAATACTTCTTGAATTGTATGTATTTTTTCAGTAAGTAAATATATGGAATTCTCCATTCCTTATATGTAATCTTCAATTTTCTTTGCATATGCAACAAGATTGTGGATTCTTTTCTTGAGCATAGATTGTGAATTTTGAGATGGTTGAACCAATACTGTTTGAACCAATTTATAAACAAAATGATTTCTAATATCTGGTGTTGCAGTTTAATGCCAATCGTTTGATTCCTATACTAATGTTGCTTGTACTTGATCTGGTTGAATTCCAGCTGGAAACTGAAGGTTAGCTAACCTATTTTTACTTAAAGTACTAAGTTGTTCTGAATCATTCAAATCAAATAGTTGCTGTATATTAACAGATTGTTGTATATTAACAGATTGTTGTATATTAACAGCAGGTCGTTACAACAGCAAACATGGGACTGGTAGGTATTACTGGATTACCAGCAACTGCAACTGTATTAGGATCACAATTTAGAGAAAAAGACATATTTGAAGCAAGTTGAGATAATCTAGCATTTCCTATTGCACCAGATGCTCCTTATATGCTTGGTGTTGGCATTTCTTCAATAATACATTGTGCAGCTACTAAACTAACTGTTGTAGTAGGACATGGACAACACATGATATGTTCTTCTTATTTCAGTTTGATGGATTTGAATTTTATTAGCTTTATTTTTGTTTGATTACTTTGGAGGTAATCATACATGAGAAACGTTATGATTGCAATGTTTCCAATGACTAATAATTTGCCTCGAAGATCTACAGTTTGACATTGTACTGCTTTTTTCTGCTTGACAAGCAGTCATATCAGTCAATAAATTTTTCATAGTTTTACAATCTGGCAATGAACATGACCAAGCTTCACAGTTTGTTTGACTTTCGTATTGTTAATACTTATTTGCATAAAATAGAACTAGTTATTGCTGAATAAATTTGTGTTTTTTGGATCTGCAATTGATTTTGTAGCACTCAGTAACATATAAATATTGCTTAGTTAAATTTGGTTAGTGATGTAAATTTATTTAGATACAAAAACCAATAATTACCTGCTGAAATATCAATACCAGTTATTTGATCCTGAGTAGCTTGTGATCCAGGTTGACCTCTACTTAGTGCACCAGACTAAGGTAGAGCTTGACTTGGAACAGGTGGTTGAGTTTGTTGTGCCATACCACCTTCTTGACCACCCATGACATTTGTAGAGCCAGTGGAGCCAATGGAACCTGTGGTTCCTCTAACTGTACTATTTTGTATCACAGTCATATTTATTACTTGATTAGGATACAGATAGGTCGGCTAACCCATTTTCATTTGGAACATTAAGTTGTTAACTTAATCATACCATAATAGAAATCAGTTAATTAACGTGAATAAGTAATTCTGCGCATATGTGACATGCTGTGAATATCTTACACAGAGGCAGAGACATACTACTTATTCCTGTTTGTGTCGCAAGAATGCGGACTTTGTTAACCGTCTATGTTGATTTCTCACGACTATCATGACTTAATTTTCGGACGGTTTTCCCTAGCGAGTCTCAAAACCTACTTATATGACCGTGAATTAGGCATTGGAATACGTATCTGATTGCTTATTTCTGGTGGACCCAATACAATCATGAAGATAAGCACGTGTATTGGCTGAAAATGTCACATACACAAATAAAATAATATAACAAAGCATGACGGTAAGCGATAGTAATACCTCTCTTGTTTCCGTCTCTTCCCGCTAACCAATTTCTCATCTCTATTCTACACAAATAAACATTTCATAAAAGCGCGGGGAGCCATACTGACTATAAACAGGAGATGAGAAGAAATCTTCTGCAAAGAACGTGGTTCAATTGGTTATTTCTGATAAACTCAATACAATCATAGAGATAAGCACGCGCGTTGACCGAAAGCATTCTATAGCCAAAAGTATCACATATACAAATAAAACAATATAGCAACTCGTGACGGTGAACGATGAGAGTATTATCTCCTTTGTCCTTGTGCCGTCCCGCGAGATTCCTTTCCAGCTTCGCACAGAATAGGTTATTAGGTTAAGCTATGTTAATATTGATGTGATCATGCATCGAAACCGAATTCTCGCACTGTTTTCATCATGGTCATACAAACAAGTCTCAAATAAAGTCTCTCAACACTCATATATCGAAGCATAGGTAACACCATCCAAAAAATCTAGTAAAAAATCAACATGGAAGACAAGAAGGTTCTCGTTGTGCGTATACATGACATGCTATGAATGTCTCAGCAGACATTACTGGTATTCAACTGTCTCGTAAGAATACAGACTTTGTTGACCTTTCACAAGTGACACAATTCAATTTTTGAACTGTTCCCCTAGCGAGTGTCGAAGCCTGTTTATATGATCATGGTTGCCATATTTAATACGGCTGGTACTCAGAGTCACCTATGTCTAATATTCTAAATAAATATTTACATATGTATATTATTAATGATTTATTAAGATTCTTTTAAATATTTCATTTACTTTTGAATTAAATATTATTCTCAGATTATTCTCCGAAGGAGTACTACATACAGAGACAATATGCACAGTACAATAGATCGAAAAAATGTCACGAGTGTCTGTTGATAATCGTTATTCGAATGTTACATAACTATTCAGAAGACACTGTAGTTAACAGCACTATTCTATCAGATTATTTCTTTAAAAATATCGTTATATCAAAATATCACAATAAGTGTTTAATTTGACCCATCAATGATTAATTTTTTAAAGTTATTTCTTTAAATTATATTTTATAATGCAAAGAAGTAACCAGTGACTATGAGATCATGATACACTAATTGCGTATAGTTCATATATTTTTGTACGACGGAATAGGAATAAAGATACATATGTATCAATATATTAATGTTTATCAATATATTAGTTTACTAAAAAATCGATTCAAAAGGAACAATAAGGATTAATGAATGTTAGTATTGCATTTCGGTTATTACAAACCAAATGAGATATTTTCATGCAAGCTTTGACTTACTGATATCGTCATTATATCTACCATGATAACGGACTCAGTTTTCGTAATCTTAACGTTGATACGATATAATTCCATCCTATGTCATTTGTAATAATTATGAACTACCCACTCTAATATGAATAAATGATATATTAGAAACAGCAATTTTACGTTAAAGAACAGAGAAGTATGCTCCATTTTGAGATAGTTTAGCGTAAAAATTCTGACTACTTAATGTCAATCTATCAATTGTGTATTTGTTTAACAAAATAATTGTAATGGGTTAAAGATGCAAGGTCATTTTTTTGATTTCGATGTCTGTTACACTTCATATGTCTTGTTAGATATATTTTAAGAAAGAAATTTACAATGTAGAGCATTGTCATAATAATGAAGGATAACAATAAAAAACTAAATAAAATATATTTTCTACGAGTATTTCATGGCATTGTGTTGTCGGGAAAAGAACTCAATAATCCATATAGATTAGAAAAGCAAGGTTAATTATGTTCAAATCATTCCAATATCATTCATTCTGAAAAGAATATTAGCAGACTAAAACAGATAAATCTTTAAGTTCACGCTGAAATCGAACCGTAAATGAAAGATGATCCTAACTTGCATATTCGGCTTGATTTTTCAGGATACATCGAGAATATCTTTTTTCTTTACGATGTAAGGGAACATGTTTTACACATAAGTATTGAAACCTTGAATGCCGCTTGACGGAACCAATGTAATCTGACCGTGGAAAAACACGATCTTTAAATAACTATAATCTTTATCTTTTATTATTTTCATTAAAATATCTAATATGATAAAAAATATATACAATATAATCCATGTCATGTATCCATGAATGTATCAAATCCATTTGTGTATCAAATCTTTATAAAAAATTAATTCATTTCTTGGTGTTTATTTTTACTTCTTAAATCGAAAAAATTATGTATTTAAAATTTTATAAATAACAGAAAGAATGTAAGGTATAAAGTAATTTTAAAAAATAAATTAATATATGTGTAATATGATATATGTATATACATATTACGCACAAAAACAAATATTAAAAGTTCCGAGTTACATGTATAATGTTATTTGTATAATTTAATAATGCTCTCCTATAATTTAATCATGCACGAACAAATATTTGTGTATATATTCGCAATATACGGGTAACATGTGATTGAAAATGGACTCTTAATAGGAACGTGTCATAGTACTAAGTTAATAAAACAAAATTGGACTTTTATTGTAATAAAAACAACTTTCAATAACATATATAAAATTGAAATCGTTACGCGTTTCACTTTCCTACGCATTCCTCACTCACAATGGAACTATTGGGTTGGCAATTAAGTGGAAAGACGAAGTAACTAAATCACGCAAATGGGCGGTACAAAGTCAAAATAAGGAACTTGTTTGAAAGAAATTACTTCTTTTAATATAAACAAGAATTGATATGACCTGTATCATATGTAATAGAGTACTTAAGTCTGCACCTTACAAGCTATCCACTCCTTTTTTAATAATAACAGAAAGTACATTTTAATATTGATTCATAACATTCTCTATAAATAATGTTACATAAAATTCTAACTGGTCGGTATAATAATTATTGGAATAATTAACATACAAACATACATTCCATTTAACAGAAAAAGTACAACAACATGTATAGATATGAAATAACTTTTCTAATAAATTATATTGAAACTATATTAAGAATAAAATCACATATATAATATATAAGAGAATAATATATGTTGATATAAAGTAAAGTATGTTTAATTTGGTCAAGTACTTGATTAAATTTTTAATCTGAGCAAATTTGTTTTTGTACAAATTGGAATAAGTATATATAATACGCATTGCTTTTATAAATTTCACACAAAACTCAGTCTCTTATTACATGATGACTGTATCAAAGATTGTGTGAATATGATCATTACGGAAAGTACAATCAAAAATATAGTTTTTCCAATAATATTGCTTTTCGAGATATAAATCAAGGTTGCTTATAAATACGAAGTATTTGCGATACAATACAATTATAAAATCTTCATAAATATTTCTGCTTTGTAGGAATGATACAGAATTGTCTTATTTACACTGAAAACACTGCAGCATATACATATGTATAATAGAGTATCATTCGTATGTTCCTTTTTAAAAAATTATACACAAATGTTTATATAAATCATAATAAAATGCCTCTCCTTTTTTTACAATAAATCGTAGGTTAATGGAAACTTGATGTAGTCTTCTTCGTACATATAAACAAAACAAATTTCATTAAATTATATGTAATTGCTTATATTAACAACGTTTTTATTATACAATCAATAAATGTTCTTTCCTATAACAGCACAGATTGAAAATTCAAGTTTATAATTTACTTCAATTAATATATATATATATTTATATTTATTTATTACAGAAATGGTATCAGTCCTATTAAAATTAATTGCACAAATAATTGAGAAAATGCATATAAAGTACTTAATACATGTACATATTATCATGGATGTGAGATTATTTTCTCTTAAGATTGGTGCATGAATGAAGGAGATTTATAAAAAAAAGGAGAAAAAATATAGTTGATAAATAATTCCACAATAATAAACAATTTTTCACTATATGAACAGTATCGTAAATGCTAACAACTTTTAAGGAATCCCAATTTCCAAACAATAACAATTTACATAATGTATTAGAATTTATAATAAGATTCACACGTACTCTCATTTTTTTCATATAAAAAAGACTAGTAAACGTGTATCACTTTTTACAAACTCCCAAATAGATTCTTAATGCTGCTGTCTTTTATACAAAAATGTTTGGACTTGAGATTTTGATATTTAAGTTACAATTTATTCTTTGCAGAATATATTTAGCTATGAATGACTGAAATTATTCTGTACTTCAAGATGGTATCATTTTGTTTTTAGAAAGAGCATAATGTTTTTATGTTAAGAAAATATTTTCTATTCTCATATCTATGCAATATATTGCATCAACTTAATATTAAATCTCAAATGCATGTCAAATATAACATCGTTTTATTAAAGTTTACAGATACCAAATACATATATTATATGTACCAAATGCTATGTGGCAAACGTGAATGATAATATAAACAAAGATATTTAATGGAATATAGCACAAAAGATTTCTGTCTTATGTCTAGTGCCAGTTTTAAGGATGTGTAAGAAATTTTTTGTACACATATAAAAACATTATACTATTGAAGTATCCTTATTGATTGAAAAATTGGATACTAAAAAAGAATCTTCACACATAACATCAGTTTTGAACAATTATATGTTTTCAACTCGGTCAAAAGATACCATTTTAGTTTTTATTTTAATATCATTATGAAGTAGTAAAATATCCAGATAAATGTCCATAAATATATTCATGAGTCACGATTTTAAGAATTTCTTTAATGGAGTGTGCGCAATATCCTTTTGAGACTGTTTGGCATTTGATGTACAATCAAGCAGTCAATCATTTTTGGATTTTGCTTCATTCTCTAGTTGACTACCTTCATCTTCCTCATCTGAATAATTTGTAGGTGCTTCACCAGGTTTCAACAATTTTCCCACATAATCATATTTTTCTAAAATAAGGAAAAATGAGAAAATAATGCCTATATAATAATAATATGTATTCTAATTACTCTACCTTTTATAAAGGTATATATATATATATACAGGGTGTACCATGATAAGAGCAGTTTCATATAACTATTGAACAATAGATGGTAGGACAAAAATATAAAGAAACTTTTATCATCATTTCTTATGTAGAACGTCATTGTGAAAAAAAAAATGTTTACCTTTAATTTTCCAAAATCATACTAAGGTGTTTTTTTTTAGATAAAACCATAAATCTTTTATACACCACTCAATGTTTTTTAGTCCTTTTTCTTTATGTTTTCCTAATCTTTGATATGATAAGTTCTACAATACTAAAGTTAAAATATTTCCCAAACTAATCATTTTTAGATCCAAGTATTTTAATACTTTTGTGTGGAGAATTAAAAAATGCATTGAATAATGTATTTAAAAATACATTTTTACATACATACAGTTTTATTAAAAAAGCACAAGATGACCTTAGTATGACCTTGAAAAATTGAAGCTAGACATTTTTTCTCATAGTGAGATTCTACATAAAAAATAATGATAAAAGTCCCCTTATATTTTTGTCCTATCATCTATTATTCAGTAGTTATATCAAACAGCATTTATTGTGCGACACCCTGTATAGAAAATATTGAATTTTAATTTTAAATTATAGATATTAAAATTCATTATACAAAGATTTATTGTACCTATCCTAGTACAAGTATTTCTACCAAGTTTTCAATACTTACTTATAATTTGTTATCTTTGATCCTCTATTTTGTTCTCAAAAAATATTTTACAAAGCTATTACCTTTAAATTGTTCATTCCACTCGTTTATAGACTCCATTTCTGCAGTTTTCAAATCGCTTAGGTCATCATATTCCTGCGATGTTTCCAATGAAAATTTTGCTAAGGCTCTGCTAATATCTTTCCCACCAAATACTTCATATGGAGCACCTGTAATAAAATTAATAAAAAATCATAGTCCTATAAAGCAATATAATTCTGAAAATATAACAATTATTGCTTTGTTATATTAAATATTATCATAATTATTTTTTCAAAATAATCACTGATGTATGTTGGTTGAAATCTTTTCATAAATTGTGTGTGAATGTTGCATTTTAATAATGAACGAAATGTTAATCATTTACAAGCTATTATTTCATAGCTTTCTCAATTATCACGGTCTCATGATGTTCGCAAATTGATTTTTACACAAGCCGAGACTGATAATAACCAACGGACGATGGAACTTATTTATGCGCTAATTAATAACACTGGAAAATTAAGGTACGTAACATAAAATTGCGATTACATAGCAATTTCATGTACGACGCAGATTCGTCAACTATCATGTAAAATAAATTATTAGAAGTAGTTGAGTACTTACCAGGACCATAAAAGTGGGCACCACGAGTACAATCGTAAACACTACCATTTATAGCAATTAATATTCGTCCATCTGGTCCCGTACCATTATATTTCTTCAACTCTTCGAGTGTAAAATCACGTCGTATTTTTGGCAGTTTCTTTATCTCTTTTACGGGCTCTTCGACCTTCGTCTTGCTTTTAACTATTTTGTAAACCAAAAAGGCGATCACGCCTACTAAAAGGAGATTTATTGGACTCTTTACGATTTCAGCTATGAAACCTGAAAGTAGTTGTTGACTTTCGTGCCCTGTAGAAGTTGAAGTGGAACCCGGCGAGTCATTCTTTTCCGCCATTTTGACCACCAGTTCTTGGATGATAGGAGAATAAAATGATATTTTTTGCTTACTATTGATTAATTTCACGTTACATACGTATTAAATAGTTTTGAAGAAATTTAAAATGATCTTTCGAAAAATATGAATCAGTATCTGTCAAATGTACTGCTTAAACTGTATCGCGTACAACCTCAATCGCGAACTGCTAACATACCGGTGCTTGCTAAACTAGCACCTATACTGATGTGATTATGTTCTTTAACATACACTGCCCCACTACTAATCTGCATGCACAGAAGAGCTGCATAGAAAACTTTTTATTTGTTTAATATAAGCCAAAATAATAGGATTTGCTAACTTAAAAATTACATTTTTAACAATTATCGTTTATTTTATAATAATTTCGTTATTTGAGAAAAGATATATCATTGTAAATACCTATAACTCTAAATATATTTTATCATTTATTATTACTATTTCATGTACATTATTTGTAACGCAAATGAATATTTCATATACAATATTTGTAACGCAATATATATAAATTTGAATTGCACATTTGGTACAAATATGTTGCTTTTTTAAATTTAAAGTATAACAAATTCTCATAATAAATTATATCTTTTTATTAAAAATATACGAGTAAATAATAAAAATGATAAAATACGGAATTAAAGTCATTTCCTATTTTAATAAAAATATGAAAACATCTTTAATTTTTTCGAAATATAGTTCAACTTTTTCTATATATTGTATTGCGTTTTATAAAAATGATAGTTTTTTTCAAAATAAATATAACAATAAGATTATTATAAATTCCTACTTTTAATGTATTTTTTTTCAATTAACTTAACGCAATCAAGATATAAACATATGCTTTACAGAGTTTATTAGGATATTAAGACATTCATTGTTATTATTGAGTTTAATTTTTCAAAGTCATGCCATGTTGTCATTTTTCTCGTATGTGCATGTTTCTTTCTATTTATGCGAAGGAATCTTGATAAGTCGGAGTTTAATTGACGGAAACCCATTAGATGTCGCTTTTATTACTCATTATATCTTATCAATACTTACAAAATATTCGTACAAGCAATTGTTTATTTTAGATATATATTATACATGTATATGTGCCTTTCTGTGTGCGTATGTGGCGCGCGCGCACGTGTGTGTGTGTATGTGTGTGTGTACATATACGTATATATTGATGATAGTAAATTGTTTAATCTGGATAGAATAATAGTGGGGGAACTGAGTCAATTACAATTGCTTGGAGACTAGTTTATTGACAATAATATCTACATACTGTTGATACTTCCATGCATGGTCATTATTTGATTTGTGCACAAATTTTATAAATAATCTATGAATTTATATAAGCTACTTGTACTTGTGTATGTTGTACTCATATTGGACGGCACCGTTTGATAGGAATAATAATATTTGTATTTTTTTCAGCTTCTATTAAATTATAACTAAAACCGTTTAAGTTCTCACTGGTGATTTTCCTTCTTGAAAATCGAGATAGGAACGGATGTTAACAGTAGATGAAACCATGTTAACATCTACTTTTTCCGAGCACATTGGACACGTATTTTCAGATTCAATAATCCTAGTATAACAGCAAATAATTATATGTATTATCTTTAAAATAAGATGTCATACATACCTTAAGAATTCACTTCTTATGCAAGGAAAATCACATTGTGGACATACCGTGAAATCATCTTCAATGATATGTCGGCCCTAAAAAATATTGTCTTATTAAAACACAATATATGTATTAAATTTCAAAGTAAATACATGCTTCAGAAACACTAACTGTAGCTATACAAAAAGGTATTGTATTTTTGCACTTGTCGCAAGTAATCTCTGTCTCTGTAAGTTTGCTCTTGCAATATGGACATGGAGTTAAAGGTTCCTCTTCAGTTTCATTATCTTTTGATTTTGGTGGCTTTCTTACAATTGCCTCAATTTTTTTACTATACTTAGCATCAATTTGGCTTCTGTATTCCGGACGCATCAACATAGCAGCATAATTAAAAGCAGCATATTTTAATCCAGCTCTTTGACATTCTATTACAGTGGAGGTCAAAATCGGAACAATATCTAAAGGAAAAAGAATATGTATACTAAACATTGTTCGTATTATTTTGATATTTAATTATACATATTTATATATATTTTACTAACGTGATGGAAATTTCGATATGTTATTGGCTACTCTTATTAACATACGAGCACCACGTAAATGATCATTCTTTTTTACATGAAGTCTCACAAGGATATATGAATGCAAAAGTCTTAAATTGTTTTGCATCTCTGAAGGTATATTGATTTTATTCTTTTTTAATTCTTGATACATGCCAAATAAAACATCATGAGCGCTTCTATAATTCCCTGTAGAACAAATCATCACTAACACAATTCTTTCAACATTGGTTATATAAATACAACAAACATACCATTAATTTGTTCTTCATTAGCAATTATAATTGCTGTTTTCGCAGCTTCTTTGTACTGTTTTCTAGCCATATATAATCTGAACAGATATTTAGGATCCTGTAATGAGTATGATTAGTTGAACATCAAGTCAATCAAGTATCAATACTGATATCTTTATTAAATCAGATACCAATACCTTTGGTAATCCATCACCACCTAATAAAAAATCAATTAACTGATTTGCTAACTTGTCATCTTTTGAAGAAGCTACTGTATCAATGGCTAATGACAGGACTTCATTTTCATCTGTTACTAATTGTGCAGCTTTTAATAAATGTCGTAATGCTTTTTGATATTCCTTGGCATAGAAGTAATATTTTCCAGCTAAAAAGTTATTTTTCTGAGATTCAAAATGCATCGCAAGGCTTTTAAAATCTTCTTTTCGCGCATTGCTGTCATCAATCGTATTTATTAGGATTTCTCCATATAATTCCATTTTTCCGTGTTGATTAGCTAATTGGAACGCTTCTTCGTGACAATTTGATAAAATCAAGAACTTGATTGCTGAATTATAATCATTCATTTTTTGAAAATATTTTGCGACCATTTTAGCTCCTTCTATACTTTTAGTTTGTTGTACTACTTCAACACTTCGAGCTACAATTAGTAAGCCATATATGTATGTACATTTTAGATGAAGTTTAATAGCCAATAAACTAGATATAAGATATTTTAATATTAATTATATTACCAGGATTGTTTAAATATTCCAAATTAATCCTAATTATGTTTTCATAATCTTTTGCAGTTTCATATGCCTTTGCTGCTTCTTCATATTTGCCTTCAGCTTCTTTGGCTTTAGCATATTGTATATTAAGTTTGGCAGATGAAATTTGTGGTAGAAGTTGCCCCACTTTCTGCCAATTTTTTAATTTTATATATGCAGAAGCAGCTTTATCAAAATATTCAGCTTTTTCATATAGTAATGCAGCTTCATTAAATTGCTATAATAATAACCCAATTGTAATACTTACAGAACATATTTATACGGTTCTAGTACTTACACACCTTCATTGATTCTAATATTTCTGCACATTCTTTTCGCAATTGCCTTGAACTTTCATTATCCATAGCTATGTTTACACCCTTTCTACTATCCCCACATCTGATAGACATTCTCGCAATTCCAGCAAGACATAGATTTCGATGTTGCGGATTATGTGTAGTTGTGTTAGATATATTATTTGAATCTACCAAGCCACGTTCATAATTTGTTAACGCTTTTGGATAATTACCCCTGGAAAAAAAATTCAAAATTTAAATACGAACACATAAATAATTTACGCATTTAATGTTGTATTCTTACGTAAATTCCAATTGTTGAGCATATTCTCTAGCAATATAAGGAATTTCATCAGCTTTCAATTTTTGGGCTAAATTTAATGCTTGTTCCCATTGCATTAGGTCTCTTCTTAAATACAAAGCTTGTACTGGTTGAGATGATTGTAAAAAAAATTGTTCTGCCTCATTATAATTACCAAGTAAAATACAAGCATGTCCACATAGTAATGGCAATTCATCTAAGGTTTCAATAGTTTGTAGTGCCCAAACCATCGCAGCATCTTCTAAGTAGCGGTAAATTCGAATTGCTGTGATGGAAAATGATTATTTGTAAATAATATATTTATACGTTTCTTATAGTAATAATAACAATAACAACAACAACAACAACAACAACAATAGTAATAACAATAGCAAATACCAAAATCAATATTTAAATTTGCAATTGCAATTTCTCCTAACTTTAACCATGAATCTTTCTCATTAATTCTCTCACACGTCTCCCATGCCTGTTGATATCTGAAATATTTAATAGAGTAAATATCCTATAGTCAACAAATAAAGAAATAAGTAAGACGTTTACCTCCTGCAAAGAATCTGATTTTCTAATATTTCTTTCATTTTTGTATATTCCACAATATTTCCTATATCTTCATGAGAAGACAATGTAATTTGCATTAATTTGTTACTTGTTGAACTTAATGTCAATTCTCCAGAATACATCAATAGCGGTAATGTTTCAGATGGCAGTTTTGTTGTATTTATCTTTATAATTTTTGTACCTGTTTCCAAAATATACACAATATATCTGTTTTATATATATTGTATAATTTTCAAGTTTTAACTTACCTTCGATAAAGTATTTTACAAATATGTACGTAGTAATGAGAGTTTTATTGTAAACAGTAAATATATTACGTTCCAAAATATTTTGATCCCAAATTACACCTTCAATGCGACCTAGACAATCAGGAATTTGTAAAACAGTTTCTTGCACAGGATTATACATATAAGCGTCGAACTTGTTATCTATAAAACATAATTGTGTTCCATTTGTATCTAAATAGATTTCCTTTATGCCATTATTGTGTATATGTTCAGTACATTGATTAAAGACTTCTAAGCTAAAATAGATTATGTGGCCCATCTAAATATATCATAAATATAAGTTAGTTCTTTCAGTATTTACTTAGAATTCCATACATTTATAGAAATAACTTACATCACTGCCATAGATTAGGAAGTCGCTACTAAGAGCATGGCACGTTATTTTAAAATCTGAAACACCTAAGCCTGGAAACATTTTTGTATCCTTCCCTTCTTTTGATAGTGTTTGATCCATTTTAATCTGCAAGGATAATAAGTTAACACATAGTCGATTTACTAATACACTAACTTAACATAAATTTATATGTGTTTTAATATACTTGTTACCGAGTGCAACTGTAATTTGCCATCAAATAAAACAGATGCATAAGTTTCATTCAATCTTATACTATCTATTGTTGCTAAATAATCTCTTTCAAAATGTACTGTAGTATTGTAATCCCTTCCGGATATATCCCAGAACAATGCTCTGTTATTCAACCCTACTGCTGCATGCATTGGACCTATTGTTAATACCGACGGTTCTATTATAGTATTAATTACTATCGGTTCTGGTTTCTCCTAAAAATTAATGTTATATATTTACATGCAGTTTAATACAGTTTTGATCTTATGCCATGTATTTAGATTTACCTTATCTAGTGTATACAGATGGACTGTAACTTCTGTTAAACTGGTAAGAAGTGCAATCCTATTTCCACAAACGCTGGATAATTTAGGAATTTGTATTAAATAGACTAAAACATTGCCACTGTGAGTCACAGTTGCTATCATTGTACCATCCGTTGACCATTCTATTGTATTAATTCCAGTTTCACCGCTTACTGTAATTAATTTTTCAGTTTCTTCTAAATTTTGCAAGCTATGTATTTTTATGGCATTATCCCCACATGTAGCGATTTTTCCTATTGTTTGACTTATGGCCAAGTCAGCCAAGGAATCTTTATGATTCTTAACTTGAAATAATTCTTGGCCAACTTCTTTAATATGCGTAGATATTGCAGTAAAATATCCAGTTTGAAAACCAACTAAAATATATCCATCCCCATACCTAAAGTAGAACATATAGTGAAAACAAAAGTGATTAAATTTAAGTGATTTTTTAATGATCTAAACTTTTTTACCATTTATAAGTAACAATAGGTCCATAGCGTTTTTGAAAAGCTAATTCAATAGGATTCTCTGGATCCAAAATATTGTATAGAAATAAAGTGGTTTTGCTAATAATAAGAGATACCTGGCAAATAATGAGTAAATTAATACTTTAGATATACAAACACACAAGTATTTTATATATCACTGTTTTATAAAGAAATCATACTGTATTTTCACCCCCAACTCTGTGATCCATTTTCATCTCATTAAACTGAATATCAGATGCATCACCTTGAAGAGGTATTTCACGCCTCGTATCCCCATCACTTGTACTGATAGTTAAAATCTTATCTTCACTGACTAACGCAAGAAGACCCTCATAAGACCAAGCGCCACAAGTTATCCTTTTTTTGTGCTTTCCCAAAATTGGTATTCGTCTGTATATTAATTTATGATTTAATGTAGGATTATATAATATAACAATATGTAAATGTGTTTTCCATAAAAATACTATGATACACCATACTTGGCATTTATATGGTCATAAAGTACTAAATTTCCTTTCTGTGTTCCTACTGCTAATAAACAAGCTCTTTTTGCCCATATCATACATGTTAATCCATCTCTTACACCAGCATCTATTTGTGTTCTTTTTCCAGTTGTTGCATCCCATAACGTGATAGTAGAAGAACTTTGTGATATAATAGCCAATAGATCTCCGTCAGAATCCCATCCAAAACCAGTACATAAACCAGCAATTTGAATACGTTCTTGTAATTCACCTTGCCTATCAAAAATAGCAACTGAGGAATCATAACCGGTAGTTGCTAAATGAGTACTATTACCAGGGCGCCATGAAATGAAAACAGTACCAGTACCATGGGGTTGATACAATTGATAAAGAACCTGTATCAAAACATTTGACAGATAAGCCATATGCATGGACAAAATAAATGTTGATATATTCTTAAATAGTTTGAACGGATAAGCATCTTCTTAAACAACGTTTGTAAATGTTCTTTGTTATAATTTAAATCTTAAATAACAAGTAAGCAAGGATATTGCATAGTTTTCTTAGGAAATTTGTAAATGTATAACCTACCTTATCAATCGACATTTTTTGAGGCCGAAGTTTTTAGCGTTATAGTCGAGAAGGCTAGTTGCCTAGTAATGTATAAAAATGTTATGATGGCGCATAGTTAAAATATTAATTTATTAAATGAGACATATTTTACATGTAACGTTATATTTCTTTTATTCGCCATGTTGTTTATGTTTCGATAGGCCTCGATCAATTTCAAATTGTGTATGTGATTGTTGCCATGGATCGTAATAGATAGCGCTGTATTTTATAATTCACTTTGTTCTTTTCTGTTCGAGTTTTCAATAGCTTTAAATTAATTGACAAAGCGGAAACAAAATTATTAAAGTAACGGTTAGACAGATAAATGTGAGGTTCATTAAAGTATGCTGTCGTTATTTGAACATGATCGATTATTATTTATCATCGGAAAATTGCACGTATCTTGCAACTCGCAATACAGTAATTATAGTGCAAAAAGTATTAATAGTATTCGCAGGATGATAATTAAGATTAAAGAGAAATGTATCAAGTATGGATGAACGAATAAAATAGATGTGTGCAATAAAGGTTCAACAGGTTCAACAAACTTTTAAGATTCAATTCGTATTGCGTTTTTCACGTCTAATCTGACACTAACGCAATTTTTGTTTTGTAAATACATGCATCTGGTTATGTATAGTTATGCATGTCAATAATGCTTCATCGGCAAGATCCACGGAAACATTATGTGTCGATGGTGATTATATCGAATGTTTAAATTTTCAGATTTATTATCGTTAATAAATAAATTGAAATTGTTGCGATATATTCGTTGTATCTGGATAACAAACGTTTACTTAGCTATCCAGGTTGTCGCTTTATAAATTTGTTTAGTTCCTTTCAATATTTTTTAAAGTGTCTATATTTCGTCACCGTTAATGGCGAGCGTGTACTGTCTTCATTTAGGAAGAAATAATTATACATATATGCGAGTGACTTCTACGCGTGATTTTTCTTTTGGAATAAGCTACAAAACTTTCTACCGCCTCGTAAAGCGAGGTAAAAGCCGTTTAGTAACAAATTCTAAGGACACGGATAATCAGGTGATCTATCTTTCGAATAATCTCGCGCGAGCTTGAAGCATTTTAAAGTGTTATCATACTATTGAAACAGTTCGATAATGCGATAATGTTCGATAATGAACGAGAACAGATAGATTCGAAAGTACAATATTACGGACAGCGTATAAGGATCATTTGTCCAAAAATGGGTGCAATGTCAACTCTTTTTCATAAATTTTGATATATTACACGCTATTATAATTAGTTTTGGCAGGAATGTCGTAAATGGGTCATCGCAAAAATTTTGTTCGGTTCGTGAACTATTTAATTTCTAAAAACATAACTTCGCTGAAATTCGATATTCTCTTCCTTTTTTTTTCATTTTTAAAGCAGCCTTAAGATCAATATAGCTTTACTCTGAAACAATCTTAAATCTTTAACTTTGAAAATATCATACAGGAACGTTGAAATGTCCTTGGAGTGATCTTGAACCATCGAGTAACTTCGAGCGGCCGTGACCCTGAACTTTTTGATAACTTCAAGGAGAGTATGTCGGCGAACCTTCAACGGAATTATATTCTTTTAAGCGAATAATATTTAAAAACTGCGTGATCTTTGAAAAGAATAATCCAACGTATAGGATAGGATATACCTTCTTCATTTCGTATATCTTTCAACCTTTATGTATCTGTTTTTTAACAAAGTTTGCGCGAGCACGTATACGAGGAAATTAGCGTAATCGGCAATACCGTTTGTTCAAGACCGCAAACAAAGATAAAATTCTATTCTTGAAACGGTTTATTATTACACGAGCCGTTGTAATGCATACAATATTGCTTTACTGACCCGAATCAACCAGTCGATCAAGTTTTTGAAACGATATACACGCATCAGTGATCTTTCGTTCTTTTTTACCGATCGGAAACAAACAATAAAATATTTAAGGAACATTTAATACTTATCTTTAATATGATTTCCTTCGACTCGAAAACTGTTTCATTCATGCTTCAACAAGCATGCACTTGACTTAACATCATACTTCACTGTTTTGTATATGAATATGATTTAACTTGAAAAGGCATAGAAACAATAATTAGGAAGGACGTTGCTTTCATGGATATCGCTTAAATCTATGGCGGTGTGATCATAAAAGTGATGATAATAATCGTTCCATCGTTATAGATATTCAATACGTAGCAATGTTGTTCGGTATATATATACAGTATGTAGCAGTGTCGCCGAGAGTCGCGAGATCTTTCTCCTTTATTTCTCCACTGCCGATCAATTATATACTATATACAAAGGATAAATCAACGAGGGTTATTCCATTACAAGAAAAGGATCGACTTTTGATTATCTTCGACGTGAAACACTTCGATGAGGGACCAGAGATAACCGTGCATTCTTTTTAGCGAACAAACATCATTTTCGGTGAGGGAAAGATCGTCAAAGTTATGCTAACACCTCGCGGCTCTCAGGAGCCTGATTCAAATGGAAGGAATACGATCTATCTTACAAGCTGAATAATGTTGGTGCGTTAACGTAGTACAGTGCGCCTCTATTAACGCGATTACGAGCTTAGAGATAAATTCATACTCGTCGTAACGCTATTACTCGTTATTACAAACTAGAAACAATCTCTAATGACTTTGTGAGTAGAACTTTGTAATTAGGCTCTTGAGCAGTGTCTAAACACGAGAGAAACGGAATCGAACTGAACCGCGCGCGCGCTTTACTAGCTAATCCATTGATTCGGCACCTTCGATTCTTTCTTTTCCGCATCGAATTCGCGCCACATTGCCTCCAATACTAAAAAGATATCAAACGAATTACGATTAGCAGCACCGATTCGTGTCTCAGCACGATTTTACATTTCGATGCGTTCTTCCTCGAAAGTGCCTTCGTTCTTTCCTGCTTGTTTCGCGGTGGAATGGGAGAAGTTGATGACGTTTACAGATAGAAGTTGTTACATGTAAAAGTATTAAACACGCGTCGTACTTCGATAGAAATATGAAAAACAAACCGATATACGCTACGCATTCGTTCTCTACGTTTCTTACACGCACACATACATAATACACACACACACGAGCGTGCATCGCATACAATTATTCTTTCTTTATTCTTTTCTTTTTCTCTTGCTCGCTCATTTCTCTCTTCTCTCTTCTCTCTAATTACGAGCTACAGTACGATTTATAGATCCTTCCTTTTTTTCTTTTTTTCTGCTCGTTCACCTCTTTAGGCCAATCCACGAGACGGCTATGGAATTTTGACATTCACGAACGTTGCGTCACACCGCTTTGTGTGTAGAAAGCATCGCGCGCACGTTTTTTTTTTTTTTTAAGTCTAACGTATCTGCGGTTCGTACGACTCATACATATTCTAGGTTTTACGGTAAAAATTCACTGAATACCTTGTTCACTACTACAGACCCTTTCGACGGAGCGACCTAAACGGCGCTCTATTCAAGTACGGATACTTTAGCGATAGAGAAGACGCGCGCGTTCGTTCCTTACAAAACTCCTCCGGCGCGGGGAACGTTATCGATGAAAAATTTTATTGCAGCCAATCGCATCGTATGTTTTTCCCAATGGTCGAACGAGTTTGCGTTCGATCGTCGGTCCAGTGACGAAACAGGTGATATTTAGGGATCACGCGCAACGCTGTGTGCGTACATAATTATCTCGGGAGGAGAAAGGTTAATAGGGAAAGATTAAATTGACTCTGGTAAATCGTGATCCGCGATCACGCGACTCGAACCGTCCGTTCATCGGCGATCCTTCGCAACGATTCTTTCTCACTGGTTATGCAACCGCCCACCGGAAGCTTTTACTTGATTGTTGGTAACCTTCGGTATCGCTCCGATGATCTTCACGCGATTCTGTTGCTGTTGTTGTTGCGGTTGCTGCTTGTTGTCGCAGAATTGAGGCGGAGGAGCGAATACCAGTTCGTCGCCGCTGCCCGCGGAAGGTCCAGCGTTGAACTCAGGCGGTGGTGGGACGAACAGATCGTTGCTTTGTTCCTCGGCATCCGCCTCGATCGGTGGCGGCAACTGGGCCAGGCTAACCGCGTGTCGCGTCAGTAATCCGCTACCACCGTAGCTCGTTCTTTTCGGATTCGTCTCCTTTTCTACATTGGCGACGGAGAGCACCGTGGTCGGATGTTGCGCGGCTTCGTTGGCAAGATTTCTAGCGGTCGTATCATCGAAACCTGTTGGTGGACCCACTGGCACGTCTTGGTCGGAACTCACACCACTCGAGCTGTTATCGCCGTCCTCGACGAGTGATTGCTGAGTTTGTTGCAGCAAAAAGTCGTTCGGGTGACTCTTCGAAGACTTCAATTGCGTTCTGACCTTCTGAATTTCTTCGACGCTGAACGAATGCGGCAACGAACTGCTACCGGATGAACTCGAGCCCGAGGTGTTCGAGTTGCCCGATGTTTCTCGAGTGGATTCCAATTTCTCCCTTGCAGCCGCTTTCTCGAGCTCCTTCGCGATCTCTGATTCCCCATCATCGTCCGTCTCTTCCTCTCCCTCGTCGTTGTCCGATTCCGATAGGCTGTAATCCGGTTCTGGGATCGGCGGAGCTGCGTTAGTCACCGTATTTCCAGCATTGTTGTTCGCCACTGACGAGAGATTCGTGATCGAGGAACTGGTACCGATGGCCTTCTTCTTTCTTTCCCTGACACCAGCCGTACTGTGACTTCTGTTGGTCTTCAGAGGTTGCGCGTACTGGTTGTTGGCCGACTGATTGTTGTTCACCTGGTTGTTGTTGCTGACGGTGTTGTTCACGTTCTGTTGGTTGTTTAACGGCTTGAAGGTCGTGTTGTTGGTGGTGCGCAGACTGTGCGACTTCCTCACGTGACAACGGGTCGTATGAGTTGGCAGGCTGCGAGAGCGATATCCTACCGTCTTCATATCTTCCGGTGAGGCGTATAACTTGGCGCTATTCGATGGTCGGAAGCTCGACATCACGCCATAACCTCCGTCTGCTGTCGCGGCTGCCAGTTCTGCATAGAACAGGAAGAATATAGTTATCTCGTGTGGCAATAATTTCTACAACGCGGTGTTGGAAAGAGACTAGCGGAATGGTACATTCTGCTCGATTCGTTCATTAAACGACACGATTGGCAGCTGTGACCATTTCGACCGATCATAGTATCGTGCAGTTTTGTGCAAATTCATATTTCTCCGTATGTTTGTAAAGCTTCAAACGATATGTAAATAGCGTAGGGAACTTCCTAACCAGGTGGATCTTTCGCTTCATATCCGAAAAACTGTATCTAAAAGAATTTTAAAATTAATATCAGGCATAAGGGTACGACGAGTAAAAGAAAACGGTAAGAAACGCGTGTACGATCGAGATGGGTATAATCGGATTTGTATCTATTCCACTCGCCTTTCTTTCCAGCTTCCTGCACAATAGGAGCGGAGGCTGACAAGCAGCCACCGTGAAATTTATCACGAAATAACACGTGACTGAACCGTAACGCGTTGAAATATCCTGACGATATACGGTACCTTTGACTTGCTGTATATGAGCCATATTATCGTACACAGAAGCCGGCGTGACTACGTCCGGCACGTTCGCGCCCACGTTCACTTTGACGACTTGACCGACCGGTGGTGGAGGTGGCGGATGGTTCGGTGGTGGAAGCCCGTTTCTGCCATTCAACGCGTTTACGTCTTCCTGGCTTCTATGCCCTTTCGGAGCCAAAATAGATGACTGCACCTGCACGTTTAAGTCCGGTGTACTGTGAAAGTCTCGGTGAAGATCGGAACCACCGCCCAATCCACCGAAGAATCGCACTCTTGAGTTCAGCTGCGAACAAACCGACAAAATCCTATTGGGACCCACGATCCGGCTATTTCGAGGGGATAGCGTTCACAAAAAACAATAGCTGGTCGCACATACATAGCTCGTACTACTGTCACAAGTAACGCAATATCCGAGAATTATACGAACTTGGAGAAGCACCGATAAAAAGCAATTTATATTCCCTTAACGCGCAAATTTGTCTCCTTTATTAACGAGAATGATTAAATCTGCGTCTTCAAAATCAAGTGTTTAAGAAGCGACTGATAATAACTAATAATGAAAATAGGTGTATGATACACACTTTATATACATATTTTGGTATAAGATACCGTAGTTTCGATTTACAAAGATCAGTAGCTACAAGATAATCTGTTACGGTCACGTACATGTGCTCATTAATTGTTTAATACCATTATCGTCTTAATTTGCATCTACTTATATTTACAAATTTATCAAGTTCCATTTTCTCCTTGTTTAATAAGATTTATACATTTTGAGACGTCCAGTGACTTTGAGATTATTCGGCGACTCGCGAGAATTTAAGATGGTTGGCAATTCCGAGAAAGTTGGATGTTATTTAAACGTGTAACGGTCGATTATGTATGGCACACGGGGGAAGAATGCACGATCATGCAAAAAGTGTAAGCAAAGTAATTAAAATGTTCGTTTCATGGATATACATCGTTAGTTCTGCGAGGCGTGTTCATAAAGCTGAAAGTGATATCCGATACCCTTTCGAGCATCGGATTTTCATTAGCAAATGGCTTAGTCACCTGGAATCATGCAAGTCACGGACGCGCTAGAAACAAAGTATTTTCGATCAGTAATATAAGTCGTCCTCGTTGTCTCTCTCGTACCAGGAGCGCCCCTTGCTGTACACTCGTGCTGGCTTGCGAGAAAACTATAACACACATGCGTAAAAACAGCCACCATCACCACCTGGGTAGCATGCATCGAGGAGCACTAGCCACTCTGAAAAATACTTTCAATACTCTCGCCGAGAACCAGAATATCGATAATGGTTAAACAAAGAGTGGGGAGGCACAGCGACTAATCAAATGACCAGAAATACTCGGGTCACCAACGGGTCACCAACAACACGGATCTACTGTAACGGCAAACAATTTATCCAAGTTACGGGAAATTAAGTCGATCGGAGTTAAACAAAGCTTGCCGCTTCTAGGGATTCCTCTGGCCAGAAATTTTACAGTCGAATCGTCAACCCTTTTCGGATATATAATACTTAATACGCGAAACAATTTCTCATCCAAGTTTCATTTTTCTAATTATCTTTATAAAAATATAAATTTCTATAAATGCACTAAAATGTAAAATCAGTTTTATCGAAGGCAAATACGTTTATCGTTTAATTGATTAATGATCTAAAAAAAGAAACTCGCTGTTGAAACGACTCTCCTTTATATTTGCCAGATTGAATCCTTAGAATAGACAGTTTAGCGGTTTGCTTAGTTTCTACAGCTGTCAAACACCGCAAACTCTATCACGTTCGTAACCATCGAGCAAAGTATCACGCGACAGAGTATAATAAAACGACCCACTACAGAGGCAGATCGAAAAGAGTATATACGATTAACTTTCGAGGGAAAGTATCCTTACTTTGCCTTTGCGTTTCATTTCCGCTACGCTCGCGTATACCCTGCCGGTCTTAGCAGGTGAGGAAGGATGCGACTTGGTAGCTTGACCAGTTTGAAAGTGAGAGCTCATCATGGACGAGCTGTACTGACCACTGGTACTACCTTGCTGCCGCTGAAATAGTTCCTGGAAGAAAGGAAGGACAAAGCTGAAGCCTCAGTTCGTTCGTGCAGTGCCATTCGAGGAGAACAAGAAGCGCATCGTTCGTGATCGAGCAACGGTATATGCTTCGTGATTTTTCATACGTACCTCCAGTTCCGCGGCAGTGATCCTACTGGAGGTAGGTCTCGATCGAATACTGGCCGTTCGCGGCTGCACCGGTGTGTTCTGTCCTGTATTGGGCCCGGTCGATGGTTGCTGAGGAAGATGGATCGATTCCGCGCTACTCGATTTCGCTCCCGTCGATGTTATTTCGTCGCGATCGTCTCTCTCACCACCACCTTCTGCGTATCACGAGAAAACATAGTAAATTCGTACAGTATACTTGGTAATTACATATATAGGAGAAGAAACTAATGTCGAGCGACGATCGTACACATATATTTATGTACATAAACGAAATTGCTGAGAAGAGTAGCGGAGAGCGGATAGGACTGGGTCATCGTAATTTAGCCGAAACAATTCATTTCTATTGGAATTCAAGCCGGCGTTACTGCGTTTTTTACTTTTATCATCGAAAGTTTACCTAAACCCGCGACCATCGATCTTGCTCGAGCGCGACCAACGCTCAGAGTGGTTTTCGGGTCTCTTCGGGGTGGCATGGGAGCCGGTGATCTGCCAAGCGTACCGCCAATCACCACGTTGTTGTTACCTTTACGCGGAAGGGTTGCGTACTGTCTCTGAATAGGTTGACTAGTTGGCAGAAGGGCTGCCGATTGCGAATTCGGAAGGCTGATCATCGGGGAAACTACCGTCATTCTGACCAGTTCCCCGGATTTTCGGATCAGGTCGACTACGTGTTCGTGCGACGCCGTTGTCACATCTTCGCCGTTGATCTACGAAAAAGTATCAGGCATCGATAGAGTAGAAGTTGATCAAATTGATATACCAAAGTTAGAAAATAAGAACGAAGCTGTGATCAGCAACGGTTGTTCCAATATCCATTCGAAGCTTTCTATTGTTCCAAGTTTCAAATCACGTTCCAAGTAGGTAAAATTCGAATTTTTCGCATACAGTACGAAGCGATTCGAACTGCTTCGCTGCTTGTTACTTACTTGGATAAGGTAGTCTCCTTTTCGGAGGCCAGCTAGGTCGGCCACTCCTCCTTGATCGACGTCGTCCAAGTACTGCAAGGCGGGATACCTGGCCGACG
Source organism: Bombus pyrosoma (assembly GCF_014825855.1). Classification (NCBI taxonomy): domain Eukaryota; kingdom Metazoa; phylum Arthropoda; class Insecta; order Hymenoptera; family Apidae; genus Bombus; species Bombus pyrosoma. The sequence continues at coordinate 7,188,399 of NC_057771.1, read as the reverse complement.
GCGTCAGTTCCATTAGAGGCGAGGTTGCCTTGGCGCCCCGTAATACGAAGCCGAAACCTTTTCTCGAGCGATGCAGTACCACGGTACGAGGTTCAGACGTAACTCTGAAGATCAACGAATTGAATAACGGTTACTCGGTGGATTAAACCAGCGTCGTTTCCGTTAGCACTCAAGGCTACGACAGGCTCGAGGATATTCGAAGATATTCGCTCTAACGGACGCCTCTCTAGCTTGTAAAAATGTCCGATCTAACTGTTATTATTATACGTCTGTGTAGGATGCATGATAATGTAAGACGATAATGTAAGATGATAATGTAAGATGTAATATAAAGTAATATACGTAAGTGACTCACGGTTTCTTCAGTCTAGGAGCAGTAGCGAAATACTTATGTTGAGATTCTCTACGGCCCAATACTCTGTTCCGGCCATCCCTGGCTGGCTGAGGACCCAGTGGAATGTTCGTGTGACGGAGCCTGACTTCTTGTACGCAGTGCGCCGGAAACAGGCCCGTGCCTTGCCCCCGAAGCACTCCTTCGAGAAGACCACAGTCGGTCGCTCCGGTGACTGTTAAAAATTCAAAAATAAAAGATACAACTCACTACCGGCGTATTTGGACCTTCTAAATTTAGAAACTATCGACTAAGTAATAAAGGTATTTGGTTTCGACGAGATTGGCTTGAAATTTTAGCGTGTTATATATCTCCCTTGCAAGAATATCAGAAAAGATATAAAACTGCTTGATTATTCGATGAATCGGTGTATTTCATTCGAATGCACCATCGATGAGATATTTGAGAAGAAAGAATTAACAAGGGTCCAGGATATTTCCACCACCATGCGACTGTTGTTCGGGCAATCTCACTTTTTCCCAGCTTATAAGAAAAACATATGAAACGTAACGTTATATTATAAAACGTATATAGAATACGGCACATCATTTACAAACGACTATAACTAAATTATTAAAATTATAATTCGCTTAATCTAGATTCGTAGAATCAGCCGCCGTAATGAAAAAAAAGAAATACGAATCTACCAAAGTCCACAAACTCGTAAACAAAAAAATGTGCATACTTACGAAATAAAAATCAACGAACAGCGTTCGTTCCGTTATCGGAAACGCGATAAACGCGAGCCTTGATCAAATAAATAAAGAGCGATAGAGAAGATAATTATAGTTTGTACCTTCCAAGATATCTCCCTGATTGATATTCAGATGGCCTAGAATTCCGCTGTTGTAGCTCTCGACGCAAACGACCGTGGTACCTGGGATCGAGAGGGAATTGGTAGTGTCCGACTGCGAGGTTCCGACCCCGGAACTGTCGCTAATCACGTCGGAGGCTGTATCGCCGAGACTCTTGTCTAAAAAATTGACGAAAACAAGCATGGTCGTTTGAGCTTTTCATCGTTCCATTAGCTCGATCGGATTCTTAGACCGGCTGAACGTCATGCAACGCTAGATTTGTTAACGGAAAGTAGAAAGCGCCAGCTTAACGCTAAAACGGTATATCCGCTCTTTTGAAATTTCCTAACTAGTAAATACGTGTACGTAGAGAGAGTTTCGTGGCGTGGAATGTCTAGATCGCCGATGTTACATCCATCGAGACACAGATAGTCGTATCTCTCGTGTTGTTTCGTCATCGTCTCGAGAAACGTCATAGCACCGCGTGGAACAGACTGGGCAAAGTTAGCCTGTCTGGCATCGCGTACCATTTCTGATGGTGATGGTTCGACGTTCGAGTCACGCCAAATATACAAATACACTTGATCGTGTTTCTCGCTTTCTCTTTTTTCTCTCCCCCTCTCTTTCTCTCTGTACCTTTCTCTCCGTGTCGCATCAGGGGATCATGTGCCGTGTCCCAAACGCATATACGGAGGCTAGATCTCACGAAATCTCTTGAACGATGAAGGTTGCGAGCACGCGAGCTTCCGTAGAACCGCATTCTCGTCGCTCTGGTCGCGACCGAGAGAGGCAAAAGTCGAGGAAAATAAACCTGTTGTGTATACCTGTGACGATGCTGGCGGAATCTTCGCCGGACGGTTGATTGCTGCCTTCGGAGAGGCTCGAGCTAGCCGAGCTGAAAGGAGCTAGACTCCTGCTGCTCGGTGACGGCGACGGCGGCATCTCCATCGTTCTGTGCATGTCAAGACGGTGTTGAAGCTCGAGCCGGTGTTCTTGCAGCCTCGTCAGTCCCTCCATTCTTACGTTCTGATAGTTCTCCGCGGTGGCTGGTAATCTTGAAATGGAGGCGGAACTCGTATAGGAGTCGAACGTAATTACGTCCGACCTTATGTTCGATTAAATCTCACGAGATTAGCGTAAATTGTCTTTGCTTTAACGCGCGATCGGTTAATTCCCGAACGCGCGAACGAACACGCGGGTTCCCCGCCACCCGAACAACGTACAATCGATCGAATTCGTCGCGAAGGTTAGTATCGAAAAATGACCTGTTGGAAACACGCGTGAAGTTATATCGATATCGAGTCAAAGATAAGAGCAGACGCCCTGCCTTCGTAAAGAACGCGGCAAGAAATCTCGACCTTGATCGGTCGGATTAATCAAAGAGAAGAGATGTTGGAGAATTTGAGTGAACAGCACGGAGGATAAGAAGGGACAAGAGGAGTAACAAGGAAATCCCGATTTCGTGAGCAGCCGAGTTCGCAAGAGAGATCGCAAAGACAGTTTATGCTTACCTCGCGTTAGGATCCCTCAGCGAATTGGGGCTCTGGTAGTCCGATGTAATCCGATGACCGTTCTGCTCGGCGGATCTAGCGGCAACGTGCTGCTCGGACGGTATTCTCTGTAGCTCGTTTCTGGTTGCTTCGATGGACGGTACTCTGGCGAGGGCGGCGTGATGGGTGTCCGCCGTCCTCGCGATACTGTTCGCGTACTGCTCGGCGGACGGTACTCTGGTGAGCGTACCGGTTGGATATTGCTCTGTGGACGGTACTCTGGTGAGCGTACCGGCGGTCGCGGAGTATTGCTCTCCGGAAGACATCCTGGTTACGGTGGTGGTACCGGTCGCGGTCGCGATAGGGCTGGCATATTGTTCCGAGGACGGTACTCTGTTCAGGGTGCCGGTGGATGGATACTGTTGTTCCGTGGACGGTACTCTGGTCAGGTTGCCGGTCGCGTATTGCTCGGCGGACGGTACTCTCGTGACCGCGTTGACGCTCGCCGTGTACTGCTCCACTGAGATCGTTCTGGTGAGGCTACCTCCTCCGGAACCGGTCAAACTTCCACCAGATCCGTGCTGTTGTTCCGCGGAAGGTATCCTGGTCAGGGTGCCCAAGTTACTGGCCGAGCAGCTCGTGGTCATCGTCGTGGTGCCGCCGAAGGCCACCGACCGTCGTTTCGGGTTGTAGCGTGGCGGCCCTTTAAACGGTACTGGAAAATCGAGGGTTGCAAGGTTAAGTAAAGAAAGGATTACTTAGCCTTACAAGTAGACGCCGCTCTCCGAAGGTATTCGTCTTCCTTTGGAGCGAGATCGTCTCTTTGTCACTTTTTCTCTCCCGATATTATCATCTTTCTGTATTCTCGCTCGCGAGTCCAATGTGTGTGTGTGTGATCTGACACGCGCGTGTCCCTTTCCAAACACGATTTCCCCGAATCCCGAATCCCTGGCAAACAGTATTTCTTTCGATCTCACGAAATGCTTTCTCTCTCGTTTCGAGCGTGCTTTTTGCTACGATGCGTTTCCCGTGCATCGTTCCATGTTTTTCAAACAAGCGAGCGATTCGATTGGACGTCCGCGACCTTTCGCCGCGCGCGTTTCGTTTTCACAGAATTTTCAAGCGGACTTACAAGCTGCCGACGGCACACACGCACGCACACACGCGCACCTACACAAATTGTTAAATACTCGGCATTGTTCGACGGCATGTGATTCACGTTATGTCACGTGTTATAAGGAACAACGACGATCGGATAACGTTATCATCGTTAGTCTCTGTATACAAGAAAGCGGTGAAAAGCACACGCAAGAGTCACGCATTCGACGCGGTTGCTTGTATCTGTTTTGTACGATACAATGTGCCCGAGGTTGTAAAGGTGCCACTGATATATATCCGCATCGTACTTTCGTACTTTCTTTTTTCTTTTTTCTTTTTTTTTTTTGTTAGACAGACACAGCACATGTGCACCGGTGATTTCGAGGTTGCCGTCAACGGGCCGCCGGACTTCTCGGAAGCATCGACTGGAAACAGCTTCGCTTTTTCCATTTTACTCCAAGGAAATTCCAATGACCCACGACGACACACGTACGTATACTCACAAAGTACGTCGAAACTACCAAACATTACTAGTCAACTTGTTCTCACGATTTCGCCATTGCCGGACTTGCCAATCGAACGTTCGATATCCGTTTTATCAACAACGGAGTTCGGTTTCTCCGTATCTGTACGATTTTCGAAAGCAATCGCGTTAGATCCGACAACAGCGAAGTCGCTCTACGACGAGACCAAAAGATACGGCATCGTTAGTAATTACTCAAAAGCAATCAAACTTTAGTCGTTACTTCTCGTTATGTCGTTACAAACATACTCGACGTCTTACAAGACCATCACCACCAAAGATCCCATTAGACTGTTACAATTTCATGTACTTTTGTCATACAGCACAGACACAGATACACGCACAATTATATATACGTAAATATATATTTGTATGTTATATATTTACATCGTTAGACTAGTCTATGGTTCACTAAGCTACTCTTCGCTACGCTACGAGCAAGCGCTGAAGCGTGTTTGTCTCTTAGTAGACAGGTAAAGAAAAAAGGTGAAGCGTTCTACGTACATGCACATGCCAGGCTAAATTCGTGACGTGCTCTATGTTTAAAAAATTCCCGGACGGTCGATACGAAGTCCGCGCTTTATCAGATAAGCGTTTCGCGTAGCTACTCTTCGTCTGTCAACGGACGTGTTACGTCGTGTATACGTTGTACAACTCGAGTTGTCCGTAATCTCGAGTGCGAAACAATGTCGTCGAACGATTCAAAAGGATTTCGAAACACACTCATCGAATTCTCCGAATCACGAGCTTTTCGTGATCGCTGTCGATTCCCTGAATGTTGTCTACCTACTAAGAATCGGCTATCGCATGGCACGATCAAAACGTAGAAAATTAATCGATCAACTGATCGACCAGCGGTCGCGTGGAGGGGAGGTTCGGTTTCATCTTTTCTCTGTTGCTTGAAAGAACGACAAAAGGAAGATCGTCTCGCCAACGGTTCCTCCTTCCCCTAATCACGTCGAATCTTCGACGAGGTTCGCCTATCTGTCAGTGTGATTCGCACTCACCAACTTCCTCCGGCTGATAGTTCTTAATGACCTCGGCCAGCTCCATGTTCCCGGCGATCACGGCGACCTGGTAAGGCGTCTGGTTCGCGTAATTCAGACTGTCCTTCTGCGCGCCTCTGAACAGCAACTGGCGTATGCAAGAGGAGTCCGTGTTGTTCACTGCGCAAACGTGCAACGGTGTATTACCAGATGCGTTACGCGCGTTCATGTCGGCGCCGTAAAAAAGCAAGTGATCCAGGTGTTGGACCAGGTTGTTGCGGCAGGCCTGCGAACACCACACCAAGTATCGATTATCGAAGGGGACGCGATTATAATTAAACCGTACTTCTCCTACGTTCCCTTAACTTGTCCTTCAAACCTTACCACGTGTTGCTCGAGATAGATACGTCTAGTCTAAAGCTGCGTCCTTACTCCAAACAACAACCAGCAACTTTCGCTCGATGTTTCGTGTATTTTGAAAAAGTTGCCGGTTTACTGTCCAATGTTTTTCCACCGTTCTTCGTGTTACTGTTTCTCGTAACAGAAGTCGCTTGTCCTTTGTTTCCAATCAGAGCGGTAAAGATCAGAGTAAAACGAAATACATTCTGGTGGAAACAAACGTTTCACGACGAAACCGTGCGCGGACAATTTTTTTCGTAGGAAAAAACGACTATTTTGAAACCGAAGCAAACACCAGATATCCCCCGCTCGGTATGGGAAATGTTTCTACAAGTCGATATTTGTCGGTTATCGTTCCAAACATGCAACAACGACAGACAACAAAGAGCTTGCCGTTGTTGTTTAGGCGAGGACGCAGCTTAAACGGACAGTGTTTTCGGAAGTGGTATCGTGGTTCCAAAAAAAAGAAAAAAGAAAAAATTGTTGCGAGACCTGGTGCACTTCCTGCCACCCCTGCAAATCCTGGGCGCCGATCGTCGCGTGATCATGAAGCAGCGTTTCGCAGAGCATCGGGTCGGTCTTGTATATGACGCTGTAATAGAGCGGCGTCAATCCTTTGGTGTCCTTGTAATTGGGGCTGGCGCCAAGCTCGAGCAGCGTCTTCACCGCCTCCAAGCTGTTTCGTTCGACGGCGCGATGCATTGCCGTCAGACCCTCTTTCGTTCGATAATCCAACAGCGCGCCGCCGTTCACCAGCGCTATTATGACCTTCGAAGGCTTCTTCAGGGTCGTGGCCAAGGTCAACGGAGTTTCTGCAAAAGCAGACAAGTTTTCGCGTGAGATCATTCGCGGTACATCGATGCGCATTCCTAACGCGTGGAAGATTCTGACGGACACGAGGAAATCCGATGACCGCTGACGCGGCCTCAAGGTCGGCATGTTGTCTCGAGGCGACAGAAAGCAAACGCGTGGTTGCGAGTCTGTGATTAGCCAAACGAGAAATAGCTGGCTACATAGTCGAATACAGTTATATCCGACGTATCAGCGAGAACTTTTCCTCCTTGCATGAATTAGCTCGCCACGGAGCTTTTATCTAAATGAAATCGAGCTTTTTCGGGAAGTACGGTAGAACGTTTGCCGGATCGGTGCCACAAATTCAACCGAGAAAGAAACTCGTAATCGGTTTTACCTCCGGTTTCCTGGCAGTGGAAATTAGGATCCAGACCCTTGCTGCACATCTTGGCGATCTTCTCGACCTGGCTGTTTGCCACGTATTCCAGTAACCTTCGCAAGTTCGTTCTCGTGTGCATCGCCTTCAGCTGTTTCTCGTCGAGATGCAGCATCTTGTATACCCGTCTTTTGTACTTGAGCTGCGAATTACAAAATTCTAAGTTAAATCTTAAGTCATATTGTAACTTGGCCATAGATTTAAATCGGTCAGAAAATATAATTAATTATCAGGCGCGTATAGCGATTATACCATCGTGCTTAATCAGCCGTCGCACGTCCACAGGTGTTTTAGGCGTTTTTTCAACACCGGTCTTGCTCGATGGTCGCGAAATACGCACGTTGGTTTTTCCTCGAGGATGGACTTAGCCGGAAAATACCGAGGGCAAAACGTATAAAATTATCTCGGCTTAATGGGGGATTCACCCTGTCGCTTCCTGGTGGTTACAGCTTCTTTGTAATTATCGGAGGCGTCGTGCTTCACAGCGTTAGATTACTGACGGATAGGCAATATCGCAGCTACGACCGCGTTAATGACTACCGTTAGCAGCAATTATGATTATCCAGGGAACCGGAGTTGCAATGTAAATTAGAGATAGGCCGCTACGAAAATAACGAATGTACCGTCATATTACAAAAGTCCAACCGCCATTGATCAACGAATTTTTTACTTCCTGTCGTACAACTTTTTACAAATTAAATGTTACTGTACGATTAACGATTACCTATCTCTACGTCTTTGCGCGTACAGCGGGGAGGAAAGCCTGTCGGTGAACTTTGAGCTACGAACGAAGCAAGCGAGGCGCTACCAATCGTGCGGTAAACGATTGCATTCGGATGCAAAGACATTCTTGGCGTATTTAATGGTCGCGTTCCTTCAACTAGGGTTACGTGCGTATCCAACGTCGGCTACCTTGTCCGCGACTTTTCCTCCTTTCCGCGCGTTGAATCGCACCGTCACTCGGTCCGCTTACTCGATGACGGTTAATCGCGTTATTACGCAGGCAACAGTTTTATTACGAGCCTTTTTGGCGCGCGTCTAATTACGCGACGTGCTATCGCATCTTGCTCCTTGGCTCGATACGCGTGTAATCGCGTACTTCGCCGAAGAAAGCAACGGACGAAGGTCTCGTTAATTGCCTCGCTGTAATATCACGACGAAGGAGATTCGTCGTTGGAAAACAATGCTCGGATTCGCCAAGATTCGCTGCTAACGAAGCGCAGCGATTTCGAAAATTGAATCGTTCTCGAGAAAACAGCGAGGCGTGAAAATTAATAGTCACGGCTAAGTTTTTCTCGCGAGACGCAGGTAGTTGCAGCTCGTTTGTGAGCCAGCTCGTTCCTGAAAGTGAATCTCGCGTGACGAGATCGAGCGTACGTTCGCTCGTTCGGTTCGTGCGATCGATGAGCGCAAGGAACACACACGTAAAGGAAAAAGAAAAAAGAAAAAAAAAAAAATAAAAAGGAACATCGTGGCGAACACCGATGGTACCGAATACAGGTGATCTATGGGTCTGTCTAACCCCGCGTATTTATTTCTATCCAGGTCCTATATGGCGGCCGCATTATTGCGCGCAACTTAAGCCAACGGCAAGCAGAAAAAGTAAAACAAGCCGGCGCGTACCATCTTCGGACGTTCGCACTTTATCTACATCATCCACCTCGACGTTGAAATATTTCGCGAAATGGACGAGCTGAAAATCTCTGCTGTCCGACTGGCTCAAGGTCGCTCGGTGGAAAAAGATCTCGAAGCCAGGTGGAATCTTTTTTTCGCCCGACGAAAAACTCTTACCGTTTAATTAACCTCGGATAGAGCGCATTAATTATGCAACAATCAAAAGTGCACTCGGCTCGCGTTCTGTTTGAACCCGTGTTCCTTCGCTGCGATACTACAAAGGCGATACCGCTACGTAGTACGAATTTTCTATGAGAAATTCACGAGCCAGACGTGAATACGCCTAAGTACGTACGTTCTCATGCACAAGTATTTGAACACCTGGTGCAATTCGATCAAAAGATCTTTTCTAGCTTTTTAAAAGTTATAACGAAATAATGGCTAACTGACTGTTTAAATATTCCTACGATTTCGGTGAAATATACGGTACTCGCACTAAGTATCCTGTAGCTTCAATATACATTCTCCTTTGCTTCAAACTTGATCGATATAATTATGATAATCGAATGTCCTAATGGCGCCGATGAAATCATTGAATGTTTCCTATAACACACCTGATAGATTCGTAAAATGTCTGTAAAAATGTTCAAACACTTTCGCGAGCCACTGTATTCGTAATAATTTAAAAGTGTCCGAATATTTATGCACAGTAGTGTAAAAAAAGGGGAACGCGGAGACCGAGACGAAAGTATTCGTCGAATGTGTTTTTCGATCGTGGTCGAGGAACGGTTCGGTAATTTGTAACTTGTGCAAGGTTCGAGAAGTAGCCGACGAAGTTACGCGAGTCAACCAACCTATCCTAGAAAGTGAATCCCCGCGGCGAGACCAACCGTGCTATCGGCACTGGAGCCGATCGCGTTAACGGAGACGAGTTACGAAGAAGAAGAAGAAGAAGAAGAAGAGGAATACCGAGATGAGAACTAGATCCGGTTACGCAAGAAAACCGCGGGCAAGATCCAGATCTCGTTAACCGACCACGGGATTATTTGTTTTTCGCGAAACCCCGTTTCAACAGTCACCGTCCTGTTGGTGCATCGACTCCTGGATGCAAGTCCAGTCCTCACCATCTGTCGAAGGACTACGAAATCTCGTGCGACGCGCTGGAAATTTTATTCACGTTCTTCGTCGAACGAGACGAAGGCGAGACGGGGAAAGATGGAACATGCGAGGGAGCCCTAAGATGGCTCCGTTTGATGAAAACGTCTACTGCTAAATTCTACTAACTGTATCGCGAAAAACTGTATCTCTAGCTTTTTCTATGATATAGGATTTGAGTCGCACGAAGCGTGAAAATCGCCACGGTTAATCGGCAGAAATGTCGAACTGTTACAGTAAACGCGAAAACACGTTTCTGTTGGAAAAGGTTTCGTACATATTCGATCTTATCATCTGTGTAGTAGTTCGACTAACTTATACCGTAGATTGGCTGGGATATTATTATCGTCTTTTATACGCGTATTTCTAAAGCAAGATAAAATTACTAAAAATGTATTCGATATATAGTATTACAAGGAAAAATGTGTGCATTTATTCTACCGATTCTAGGCATAAAAAATTGACGTTAAAAAAGGTAGTCCATCTCTCCACGGCTTACCCGTTCGCATTCGAATTGAAATACCACTTTTTCTCCAGTCGATCTAACTCCGAGATTCACTGCGTTTCTTCTGTCGTACCTTCGGGTTTCGTTCCTCTTCGGATCGCGTCCCAGGTTCTTCGAAAAAACACGCGTAATCGCATGGCTGACGAGTGGGGCTTTTCATCGAGAGCATGATCGATGGTGTATGAATAATCGTCCCGTTGAAAAACCGAGAAACACCGGCACTCGGAACGAATTCGTAACGGCGTGTGGCGCCTTTTCTTTTCACGGTCACACTGCAACCTTTCGCTCTTGCTCGTTGTCGAGGACGACGTCGTTGACGACCGGTCGCCACCGATGTTTTCTACTTTCTCGCGGATCGTTTCTCACCTCGCAGGTGAAAAAGGAAGTAGGCTTACGGGGAAAAAATAGCCACGCGGTCCCTCCTTGACCCAAGGGACGCGGAGAAACATGCGCGCGCGCAAGATAGAGGGAGAGAACGGATGATAGCGGATCGCCAGGTTCCCGAGCAAACCCCTTGATATTGAAGAGTCGCAGTTCTTCGTAACCGAGCAAACCTCTTTCGCTATTCTTTCGTTGCTTGTTTCCTTTGACGGGCGCCGGACGTCAATGGACCTGGCCAATCTCGTAGCTGAAGAAACCTTTTCGACCGCGTCAATGCGCCTGAACCAGCCCGTTTAAGCCTCGCATTCAGCCGCCCTCGCAGCGATTATTCCTCGACGAGAATAATACCGAGGTCAGGGATGAAAATTCAAATTAACCTATTAGCGTCCGGCCTTCCCCGGAATCGACCGCCAACCTTTCGCAATACTACGTCGCTTTCGACTGCATTTAGCTCAGACTCTTCCTTACGTACTCCTCGATATAAATATTACGCCCTTATTAACATTTATCGTTGATATTTAGTATGCAAATTGCACGTTTTTCAGTGGCTTTTATTTTCTGGTTATATCATTCGAACAAAATTTTTGTTCACGAAGGATTCACGAAGGATTTTTCTTTTAATAATTATTATATAATAATGGATACAGATTGTACCAAGGTTGAAGATCACGGAAGAGAGACTTGGCAAGCACGCCGTTATTGACTTTTTGGTTTTAATGTCATTTTATAATTACAAAGGAGTATTTTAATACGACATAGTTGGAAATGAAAGAACCTGCTAAGCTCGAGGCTTTAAGATCTTGATAAAGCTAATTCATTATATTAACAAGCCTCGACATCCGATGAAATCATCTTTAAAATTTAACACGGTTCTTCGTGCTGTATACCGATCTTTTTACTAAATAGGTTTGCAGTAAATGTTTTACTACTTTTACGTACTTTTTCAGATTATTTTCAAATATCAATATAATCACCACGATGACAGTCGTGTCTCGTTACAAATACTGCAATACTGTAATATTTTAAATTAATAAATGAAATTGCAAAATGTTTTATATAACGTACGTAATATATACCTAAAATTTTTCTACAGTATGTGTTGGAATACATTTATAAATCGTGCATCTGTTTGATATGGTCGTTGTCCTTTAAGCCGGCAATAGTCGGCGAAGAACACGCTGCGCTGTCGCGAGCAGAACTAAGGTGAAGAAAGGTGTCTTACCTCCAAGTAGCCGACGGGTCCATTGAAGGGATAATCGCCGAGGCGACGTTCCTCGTCCAAGAATTTTCCGGCTTTTCCATTCACGGGCGGGCAGAACAAGCCGTAATTGAAGCTTTCCTTCAGCTCCTGCAAACCAGCACACAGCCTGGATTAATCGAAAACCCATCCCGCTGGAAAAACGGCCCGCCACCCCCGTTCTACTAAACACACACTATTTTCATGCAACAAGGGTAGAGACCCAGGGTGGAGTGAACGCTTCGAACCAAATCGAAACCACTTCGTTGTAAAGGTTTCCCGCTTTGAACCGATTAACGCGCTGAGACATGGCGATGGGAATCCTCTCTGTCAGATTTTATTCGATTTTATTCCCCTTACCGTTTTATCGTTATCGAACAAAGCTATGATTACAGCGAATGCGCGTTTTGACGCGCTGTCGTTCTCGCTGCGATCTTCCCTTCTGGATCTCATCAACGCTTATTTTCGTGCATCGAGGAAATTCGTTCTCCCACACCCATTTTATTCCGATTCGATCGACGCGGCCAATCAAACTTGCTCGAACGACGAATGTATTCCGACGAATTTCATCCAGCGAACGAATTCCTACAAGCATACGCACTCTATATCTATTTGTAAGAATTCGTTTGTCTCAATTGCTGTCGCCGTTATTGCTCTTTACAATCGCCACATCGAGAGAATTTCTCAGATCAGATATTGCACGATCAGATATTCGGACGAATTGGTGAAACATCTGGAAAATAGTATCTTCTTTCGTAAGAACCGATATAGCTCGATACTTTGTTCGTCAGAAAACGCATCCATCGAAGCCTTAACATCGAAGAATGTTCCAGGGGAACGCGGGTTCTGGTAGCTTCGGAAGTAATAAAGACGATCGAGAAATCCGACCTGAAACGTTTTCCATCGTCGACGTTATCCACGTCGATATTTCGCCGCGTGGTCGTTCGCAAAACGCATTTCAATCGGTTTCCTCCTCGAAGGGAATTCCTCTCGCGGCGAACGTTATTCTAGGCGCAACGAAAGACGTCGTCTTCGTTCCCTAGGCCCTCTTGCATGTGTCTTGCGCGGGAGTTGAGGATCATCCGGCGCTAAAATAATATGCTTCGATTTCACCGACGACAGGCAGTAAAGCCTGGAATTTACAGACTGTTCGCGGGGAATTTCGCCATCGTTCTTCCTCACGCGCTGCGTGCCAGCAGGTTTTCTTTGTATACGCGCCACTCTTTATCTTGCTGGCCGACAGGCCTCGTACGTTCTCTTCGTGGGTCGCATCCGCGGAGCGAGGCTTCTTTCGTACGGTATCATTCCTCGTCCCAGTTTGCAACCATAGGAATTAAAGACACGTTCGTATAATGATTAATAAACACGTTGACTGTCACGCGAATTTTGCGTATATTGCGATAGACTGAAATACATCGTGGCATAATATTTCATTTTCGCGAGATGTTGTATCGTGTTCGCGCACCTTTTCTCTGACAATACGCGTCACATAGACGTATCCGAGTCGTTCAATTCGTTGAGAATTTTTTAATACACGAAATTTCTCTCATTTTATTCGTTCTAAAAATTTTAATAACAGACTGGTCATCGACGATTATCGTTGCAGTCAACGTATTAATAATTGTTCATTAGTGTTTAAGGCGAGACTGAATCGTTGTTGTCGCAAGCGTCGCATAAACAATGGAACTCTGCAATATGGGAAATACGTTACGCGTTATACCCAGAGCGTAAAAGCTAGGATCAGCTTTTCTTCCTATGTAACAGAGAATAGTATACATTTTATTTTACTCTTAAACAATAAAAATATGAAATTCTCTTGATTACGTAAATGGGGCAACTGAAAATGAAAGAATAGATAAAGCAATAATAAGATCTAACCGCTGACAGAATCTTTAAAAATTAAATTCCATCGACGTTGCTTTTTGGCCGCTCGTTCTGCAGGCTTCGTTGATCGAACATTTAGGGGCTTCTTTACCTCGATCACTAAACGATGCACAAACCGTTAATCATACGAAATCGCGAGCAAGGTCGCGAAAAACCAGTCGCTGTGAAAAACGAAAGTCGACCAACAGCCAAGCATTATTAAGGTAAATGAGTGGCCCAGTTTCGGTCGCCACGGTTCGAAAACGAGTCGAATGTGAACCACTCTCGACTTCGATCGTCTGCACGCTATTCGTCAAGCGGCTGGGCAATTCCTCGCTGGGTCGATGAATGATTTGGAGTAGAATGCATCCGACAGGGCAACGAGGGTCAAACGCTTCTCCGCTTCAACGTGAAGGATTCGCGCGCTAAATTAAAAGGCGTTCTATAATTTATTATCCACTATACGACACGGAGGAAGAAACTTCGAGCAACAAAGTTCGACCATAGTCTCGATTCCTTGGAAGAATTCAATTAAAGTAAATCAACAATTTGTTCAATTTTTGTACACTCAACTAAAATCATCGCGACTGTTGAACGATTAGAATACCCGGGTATCCTATACATTTTAGAGATAATTTTATTTTCATTTCGAGTAGAAAAATTTGATACTCGAGAATGAAACGTTTGTTTGAAACGTATCTTTCTAGGTATATTATTATAGATATATATTATTAAGTATACATTATATCTTATTGGATATATTTTATAAATGTTTGCACCTTCGAATTTTCCATAAAAGGCTACAAAAATCCGATACGATAAAAGTGGAACATCTATATAGAACCTGATAAGAAAAACGCTTCGTTATAAAACAAGAGTACGTGTCAGTACCATTGTTTGTGACCACTGTAGCTACCCAAACACCGAGTGACCCAAACGAGGATTAACGTTCAACGATCTCTCGATTTCAAATCCCCGACGGTGGTGGACTCGCGTGCTGTGCTGCTCCTCGGATGCTCGGAGTATCGCGAGCAGGAGAGACGCGTTCAACTTGTCGGAAACGTTTCGTTCCGATGGAAAGTCGCCCGCAGCGCGAAAAACGGCCACGAAGAAACGAAACACGTGCCGGGCATGCACTGGGCTACAGACGCGGGCCGGTGCATTACCAGCATCCGCCGTTTACCGCAAAAACCAGCGGCGAAAGAGGGGGCGGAAGACGAGCACAGACAGAGCGAGAGGAAAGGGTGATCCACCCAACAATCATGGCAACAATAGCCAAGAGTGGAACACGTGCCAAATTAAAGGCCTCGGACCAAAGTACCGAGTTGCGCGAGCGTGTCTGGTCCCCGTTTAAAACGTCTCTGACGTACGGGGGTGTGGCTGAGAATCAGCCCTGAAAAAAGCCACCGAAAGGGAGAAAAACGGCCGAGCCACAGAGGGACAAAGCGAACGATCTGCCTGGTTGATGCGCGGCCAGCCGTCTCGAGCCTTCCAAGTATGTTTCAGCTTTGCCGCACGGTTTTTTCGCGTTCTACCAATTTGCACACGAGCCTGGTCTTGATAAAGTGGGTACCGTAATCCGCGGATTGAATTCTTTTGGCTGGTTCCGAGGGAGGTTCGTTCACAAACCAAATGCTTTTGCTGTTCTCTATAGGACTCTTTAGGCGCAACGGTGAATTGAATTCCACATTATCCCGTTTCATCAGATTATATTGTCATCGGATTAACGCATACGTAAAAAGAAGACTACGAGAGAAAACGCGATATGACAAATTTCCTATTTTTTACAGGGAGCGAAAATATCGCTCGTTAATAATAATTGCAACTCCTAAATTTTTCCTAAATTTCGCGAAACTTCAACGTATTGAATGATTGTTTTAACAGACTTACATCTTCGAGAACATGCTGTTTTCAATTATTTTATATTGAAATTGGTGCTCTTAAAGGAGGGAATTTATTACAGCAGAAACGTTGAAACAGTTTATAACCAAAAGGTATCTCTTTTGTATGGAATAGTTTTTTCACTTAGCGACCCTCTATTTTGTTACATTTTGTTTCGTTTCTCCAAAAAGTAAATTATATTCCGTGTAAGAAGTACTTACATTCCCACGAAACAAAACCAATCTAACAGAAACGCATTTGTCTTTGTTACGATGCTTTTCGATTCTACGATATAACAGCAGCTTCGGATTAGCGAATGACCCGGTTAACAGGTCAAGAACGTACGCAAGAAAGGTTTCTTCGTGAAATTTCTCGATAACGCGTGAAACGGTTGCTTTGGTAATCATTGCAAGACGGTGGAAGGTTAAACCGCTTCGAGAGAATGACTCGACGATTTCATCGGCGGGTATTTAACAGCAAAGATTCCGCTGAACATCGTCCCAGCTGGTGGCAGGTTGCCAGCGCGTACCATTTTCGCGGAGAATTATCAGTCACGCCAACCTGGTTCCAGGCGAGCATCGAAGGCTCGTCGATGGGTTCGTCGAAAGGGTTTCTTCGGCTTGGAAGCAGCTCGTGGTCGTTAGCAGGCTCGATCATCCGTTCGGAAGAAAAAAAGGGAGCAGAAGGTCTGGATGTTCGTTAAATTTCGTCTTCGTTAGCGAGAACTCGTTCTCGACTGTCGAGCCTGTGTAAATACGGCGGATCGACGCGCGAGGGTCGCCTTGCAACTTCTTTTCCACCCCGGGGAAAGAAAATTTTTCTGGAGGAGTCCTAGCGAATGGAAACGAAAGAACGAACGGCCTTCTCTTTGCAGGGAAGCAAGAGGAACACGCGGAAGAAGAAAGGCAAATGTTGATCTTGCCCGGGACATTTAACGACGCACCTAAATCTCCGTGTCCCGGCCGTTCTCTCTCTTGAATCCTGATGGAGGACAACCCGGACTACTCAGCCTTATTCGTATGTTTGATCGACAAGCAGACTTTCGATCGACGAGGATTGCAGCGTCCTTTTGTATAATAATTGGATTTTTACGTATTCACGAGAAACTGAAATGTGCAAAAATGTATAGACTATGCAAAGATACATCAATTATCCAAAGATCAACTGAAGTTTCCAGGATATCAAAATCGACGATCTCAGCGAGTCGACGATTTTGTCTTATAGCAAACTTGTTCTTACATACACTACATAAATTTATCGATATCGATAATTTCAAAGCTGGTATATATTTAATCGTCCGATAAAATTTCACGTAATATTGATTCGTATAAAAAATCGTCGCTCGTTCTTTTCATTTATGCGCATTGTGCTTCGTAGTATCTGTATACCTATGCATTTAACTTTCTTCTTTTACGATCGGCGTCGTCGTCGTTTTCCCTCTGTTCCTTTTATTAGCCATTAAAGACATAATAAATGCAAGCCCCTATATCAACTATTTCCAATGGTTCGATCGTACAAGAGAGTCCAGATAATTAATACCTTGGGCTGAAACGCTTCGACACGCGTGACTTGCCAGCCAGTTAGTAATCGTTAGCTTCATAAATCGCCCGAAATCCACCGGTGGGGTCTGACCAAATCCTCCCCCGTCTAAATCACTCCATTCTCCTGCTCTTTGTTTTTTCTTTACGCTCAGATCCGCTTTACTTTATCGTTCGCGCGGCGTTAAGTCACGAGGCTTACCAGCCGGAAAACACAGGCAGAATGGAACGCGGCGAAGAATGAAATCGTCGACGGCAATCGAAATTGCAATTACGCGAAGGATCGCGCGCTCCTCGTAGGCAAAAATGGGACTGCCCACGGATACCGACGCTCGTACTCTAATTAGCGGCACGGTAATTGCTTCGTAAAGTCTTAAGAAGCCGCACAATCGCGCGCGACGTCGAGACGTGCCTCGAGTTTCGTCGATTAAGCGCGACCAGGAAAGTTGCCGCGAATCAGAACAAGAAACTAAAAGAAAGGAAGAAGAAAAAGGGAGAAAAAGCGTGGAAGGGACCGGTCGAAGGACAATATTATCTTCGAGACGACCCCATCCTCTGGCTATTCGGCACGTTCGACTGGCAATGGTGGGCGATCGCGCTGACCCAGTAGCATACGCGGCGGTAATTTATCTTGCGCGGTTACTCAATGAAGCGATTGCATCATTTTTTCTCTCTGTCCCTCGAATATCAACAAATACACCAGCGTCCAGAAAGATCGTAACTTACGTCTTTGGAGTGAAAGTCGGTCTCGCCAGTCTCACTTCTTTTTTTGCCCCCCCCCCCTCCCTGATCGACTTCTTCGATCGCTGTCCTCTTCGTCCTCTGCCCATATTCATCGTCGACAGACGCGATCTCAACCCCTGTTCTTATCGAGTTCGTCTCCTGCTGCCCGATTTCCTTCCCTGATTCACCTTCTTCAGGTTATTCGATGCACAGGATTCTCGCTCGATTTAGAGACATCCAGCCCGATCGAATTAGAAGTTTCCCGCCGTTTTCCACGACGACGATTACGCGAGACGAATCGAAGAAAGAATGCATAAATGCATGAACGTGTCATCGCCGTTCGGGATTAGGGAAATGGACGCGAGAGCCGGCCGCGATTTGCATTCGAGCGCGCAGAGCCTCGTTCCATCTATGTCCTTGGATTTTTCCAGGAGAATCAACGGAATATTCGAGCAGACTCTCTCGAAGAAGAGTACCTTGACTTCCCTCCGCGCTATCGCATTGAGACGAGCAACAACGAACAGGACGATGTCGTCCACAATTACGAAGGAAACGGCGATTCTGGATGGCTGGACGCCGAGGTCTCCAACAATTTCCCTCGGTTTCGTCCGATGGACGAAGAGAGATAGAGAGAAAGAGGCATGCGTGTACGCACGCGTGTAGGTAGATAAATTCCGAAAGCAAGGAGCTCGTATGGGGGCGCGTTAAACGGCGAGACCCTTTTGTACGGCCCTGTATGGGAGAATAATGGCCGAACCGTGTCTCAATCGTGCTTTATGGGATGTAATTGCGGTCTGGCAAGGGGCCTCGCCGATGTTAAGCTCGGCCAGCTCGTGTGCGTCCGCGGCGAACACCGTACAACCCAGATAGAAGAGCGTTACGGTTTTAACCTTCGCAACGAACCACGAAACGAGTTTTTGCAACTCGCGACTTCGTTGACGAGCGGATTCGACGCCACAGACCAAAGATCAACCCTTCTTTCTCTCCTCGCAGACGATTTTTTTCTTTTTTTTTCCCTTATTCGTCGAACAACTTCCAGAGGTCTGTAGTCTCTCGACATAAAGGTCGTCACCCTTGAGCATGTATTTTTATCCGAACGTCGCGCGGCACGTTTAATTAGCGCGCACCGTGAGACCCTACAAATTGCTAGAACAAATATGCGAATTTGGTTGGCCAACGACGCTCGTCAATTAGGAAGTTCCGCGAAAGGTGGCCCAACATCGAACAGAGAAACGGAAACACGGATCGAAACGTAGTCGAGGGAACGAGTAAAGGTGGGCTTCCCTATAAGCGTCACACGTAAGCGCCGATATTTTTTATTAGACTGAGAAGTTTGTGTCGCGTATAACTGCGACGCATATTTTTGTGCTTTAAAACATTCCGGAGAAAACAGGACAGAAGACAGAAGTAAGATATTCCAGTTAACGCGCTAACGAGGCATCTAGAAAGAATTCACCAATGACAGAACTGCTGTCGAAAGATTTTCATCTCATCGGAGGAAAACTAGTTTGGAGGACGAAAAAGATTAAAATAACTTTGAACTCTATGAAAGAGACGTAACGCAACATGGATGGACATCA